>NW_006432669.1:7978687-8005685 GCF_000325575.1 Pteropus alecto
CTTAAGAAATCAATCTGATACTTAATAGCTTACAGTACAGTTTATAAACAGAGAAACTGCAGAACAACTAAAATATTTTGTCACTTAAAAAAGCCACATTGGAGTTATAGTCTGGTGTGATTAGAAACAGCCGTGAGGAATTATTCTAATTGCATTTTCCTTGATTGATGGATGTCAGTTCCTTAGAAGTGCAACTTTATAGTTAAATATTTAAGATTGCAAATAATGTACAGTCAATTATGCCACTACCATACACATACTCACATACTGTATTCCTAAGTCTGGAGAGAAGAATCAGATATTTTTGTCAGGTAACAGTCACTTCCATCAATCTCCTTTCCCTCATATTATATTTACATTGATGACCACATATCTATGTCATTTCTTTAGATCTGTGACTGTTAAAATGTGATGTGAATAGACAGGTTTAATTCAAAACTTGTGGAAAGGTAGGGAAGAGGTCAGTGAGAAATATGTAACCTGACAAGGTAGAAATATGTACTTTTAAAACATTGGGACCAAAATGCCAGGGTGCCATTTGAGCCTATTACAACGAATTGTAACAATTAGGAGTTAGCATTTCATTGTTAAAATGTATGAAGTGTGACTGTAATGGGTATTTTTCACAATCCAAGAAAGAAATCAGTTACATTATTTTATTACTATACATTGTAATGTCACAGAAAATATTGTCTGCTGAGAAAAATGTCAGATATAGTTGAGTGACCTTGTTTTTTAATCCTGCATACATGATTAACTGTATGATCTTGTAAATAGTTATATACTACTGTACTATTATGCTTTCTTGTGAAAGCTCTCCATTCTACATTAGAAAATATATAAGCTGACCTCTCATTTCAATGATTAGGAAATCGGGACCCAGAGTGGGCAAGATTTTGTCCAAGAACACTAGTAAATTCATGGTAATAGCAGGACTAAAAGACAGTTGTTGTTGTTGTTGTTGTTGTTGTTTTTTATCTTAGAACTCTTTCTTATAAAAAATATTTGTTTTATAACAAATGGCATTTGAGCCACTTAGCTAAAATGACTCAGTGAGCTGGTAGTTTTGATAACGAAAGTTTGGTTGCAAGATTTTTTCCTCCACTAATTCTGTGGTAAATAATCATATTATTCACTACCCTGATAATTAAAATGCATTCCTATCTATAAGAATTTACCTTTTGTCTGGGTCAAGATAATCCCATTTTCTAGACAGTAAATTAATAAAATTAGGTATTTAGTTTTAAGCAACAGAAATCCAGCTCAATAAGAAGGGGAGGTTATTTAGAGACTAAGAGGTGTCTCACAGAATTCCGTGACAGAGGAGTCAGGCCTTCCCTTGGCTTGCAACATGAACTGCAAAGTTGGGAATTGATGTTTCTCTCCCTACTCATTTTGGAGAGTCTGTCATCTCTGTTCTTTGCTGCATGTCTGCCTCATTCTTGTTTCCCTTTTCAGTCAGTTTGTCTTGGCTTTGGAACACATTTGCTCATATCATAGTTTTATATGATCTACTTTTTTATATATCTAGTAGACAGATCAGTTTTGGTAACTACATTCCAGCTTCTGGGAGAGAGCTGTGTTTGACCCAGGCTTTCCTCACCCCAAATAGTGTAGTACCCAGAAGAGATGGTGATCCCATAATATAAACCGTATGAGTTGGGCATTTTCCAGAGAAAGAGCTTGGTAGTGTGGGCAGTCACACCAGAATTCGTTTATTGCAGTAAAAGAATATTATTCTTGTTCTGAAGCTTTAGACATTTCTCTAGCAGACATGTCTGCATCTTAGCTTTTGCCTGGAAGACTAGACTTGCTGTAGATTTTTCACCTTTCAGATTTACTATTGTCAGCATGAGCTTAAAATCTACTAGGTTTCTGTTTACGCAATGATTTTGTGCTTCAGAAAAATAACTCCTGGATTTTTAATCTGTAAAATTTGGAAAGGAAATTTTATGTATTCCAAATGCTTCCTCTGATCTGCCAGAGTCACTTGGATCTTTCAGTGTGATAAAGTATATTATAGTGCCTGACACATTAGGCAGTCTTTAATAATTGCTGCGATCGCTCCCATTGCTGAAGGTTTGATTCTGTCTTGTAGCAAAACCAAACCAGGTGATGTGTTCTGGTTTTACGAAAGTATATAGTTCAGTGGCTAAGAGCATAGGTCTGGATTAGATAGACCTGGGCTCATTAACTTCTTTACTCACTAACTTCATGGCCACGGACATGTTACTCAGCCTCTCTCAGCCTTAGGGAATGATAGTGATGATACCACGTGAAGCAGTGCTTATAAGGCATAAGGGTAGGAGTGGTTATCATGATCGTTAATGTTTGCCTACACATTTGAATGCAATTAAAACGAGCATTTGCGATCTTTTTTTATGTTACAGAATCTGATGACCAAAACTATCGGGTAGAGGCTGTACATGCATTGGTGCACAAATTGCCAGAGAAAAACAGAGAGATGCTGGACATCTTAATAAAGCACCTGGTCAAGTAATTCTCTGACTCATATTGTTCACTTAACTACTTGTTCAAGTGCTGAAGTTAACCTTTTTCATGTCTTCTTAAAGTGTATGATGGTGCTGTGATGTTGCTTTTGTAATGAGAGTCCATAGAATGCGCTTAAAAAATGATTTGGCAGTTTATTTTTAAGATATATCTATATTTACATGTGTCTGTGCCTGTGTATATCTTTTTATATTTACAACATGAAAATAATTATATCCTTCACAACTGTGAAGCTAATGATTACATGTTAATTTAAAAATGTATGAAGGAGTTTATAGTTGTTTCCCTAATTCTTTTAGAAAAATTGTGAGCCCTAAGCTTGAAGACTGGTTCTCCAGACTACCAGGGTGATCAGGTTCTGCCAGGTCAAACTTCCACTCTAACATTAGGTTCCTTTTTTGGATTCATAGCATCTCTTGGTCTCTGAAGATTTTCTGACTCCAATGTTAGTTCATCCACGTATTTAAAAATCTCGATAGATAGATATTATATTAGTCAAGTTTCTCCAGAGAAACAGAATGAATAGGATGTTTGTGTGTGTATATGAACACATACATACACATATAGATATATATACGTGTGTGTGTGTGTGTGTGTGTGTGTGTTAGAGAGATGATCGATTGCAAGGAATTGGCTTACATGACTGGGAGATTGGTAAACCTAAAACCTGCAGGGCAATGTGGAGACCCAGAGAAGGGCTGATATTGCAGCTCAAATCTGAGGCAGCCTAGAGACAATTCCCTCTTCCTCAGGGGACCTTAGTCCTTTTCTCTTAAGACCTTCAGCTGATTGGACAAGGCCCACCCACGTTATGGAGGGTAACCTACTTTATTCACAGTCTACTGATTTAAATGTTAATCTCATGAAAAAAATACCTTCCCAGAAACATCTAGAATGTTTGACCAAATATGTGGGTACTGCGAGTGGCTTAGCAAATCTAACTGTAAAATTAATCATCACATATTTATCTAGAAATTGACACACATGCATACTCTTACACAATTAATCCAGCAGTCTCTTTGCCTTGCTGCTGGAAACAGAAGTCCAAATTCATATTTTAAACATATTTAAGAGTTCCCTTACCATCTCATTTAAATAGGAACATTTTCCATCTTGAATAAATGCCATGATTCACAACTAAGTGATTAATCCCTTCCTTGTTTGCTAGTAGTCACCCAACTTATGCTAATTTGAACTATGCACATTTGAAATAGTGCTGCATAACATATTAATAAATCTCAGCTTGTAGGCTTTGAGATGATAGCAATTGTGAATAAGTATGAATGAACGTGAATATAAAAATGGTGAAATAAGAATGAATCCACTAGGAATGACATCATTTCACGTTTACTGTTAACTATGACCCATAGCAACTCCTCTTTTTGCTAATGAACAAGGACTCATTATCCTTGGTCAGAATTAGTCTCGAATTATGTTTTTGAATTGTGTATAACCTGTTCGTGAAATTTAACTACAATGGATTTATTGGGCATTTTCTTCTCGTATTCAACTAGATTTCTAGTAAAGTCTTTTTAAATGTGCTTTTAAAAGTGAGCTGAGTGTCACGTAAAATGTTTTTGCTTAATTATCCAAAATATTAGATGAACACAAGCTTCATCCTTAATATGAGTATGTGTCATTTTGATAAAAGGGAATAGCAGGGCAGAGTATCTGACCATGAAAGAGTACTTAAAATTATTTTGCTCATTCTTCACCACCATTTCTGGCTTTTTTTCTTCTTTCTCTGTTATTTATTTACTGACTTTTTGAAGCTAATTTTGTAACATCTCTATTTTTTAAAGGTTTATTCAATCAAATAAAAAAACAGTTCATCATTTTTCCCACCCTGACCCACCTCTCACCTCTTAGAACTTGACTATTTAGAAAAATTAGCCTATAATGGAATATTTTACATTTTCTTCATGTCACAAATTTGGTAGATGAGAATATTTTATAATTATTAAACATTTAACTTAAGATATTACTGTTGCTGTTATTTGCAGAGTGTCACTACATAGCCAACAAAATCTCATGACTGTCTCAAACCTTGGTGTCATATTTGGCCCAACTTTAATGAGAGCACAAGAAGAAACTGTGGCTGCTATGATGAATATTAAATTTCAGAATATTGTGGTTGAAATTCTTATAGAACACTATGAAAAGGTAGGCTGAGTTTTCATGTGGAAATATCAAATTTTGTATCTTGCATTTGTATCATCTTGGTTTTGCATTTGTATTATTTTCAATGAACTCCACCTCATGATCTCAGATTCCTATAAAGTGTCGGTCTTGTATATTTTGTATAAATTACTTCTTTGTGAGGACTTTGATTTTTTTCTTGTTTAGTTCTAAGTGTTCCTCAAAATGCTCCAGGTAGATGGTTTTCTTTCCTTACACATCATTTACTTTTCAAGATTTTCTTCTTTTGCGTTTATGTAGTCAGGTTTTCTTGCTCATGTTCAGAGAATACTTTAGCATCATTTTTGTGGTTGTCTATTTTAACCTTTTTATCTCTCTGGAACTCAACTCTTATTTATACCACAGAAGTGATATTCTGAATAAAACAATAAAAAAGAAATCAGGGAACAGAGTCTTGAAGTCTTTTCGATATCCAGTCCCTAAGGACGATTTCTTTAAAAGAGTGAGATCTTAGAATAACTATGGAAATTGGAAATTGGGTAAGCTAACTTAATTGGGTTATTAAGCAGATTCAGCCCTTGCATGTCTAAACACTTGTGATACATTTGTGTCTGATCTAGTCCTTGTGAGAGAATGAACGTGCCTCTCTCCTTCCCCAGGTCCCTTTCTAGTGCCTGTGGAAGAATAACCTTAGTGTCTACAGTTGTAAGCTCCCTCACAACTCAAGAGCACATGGCTGCATCCTGTAGCTGTGCTTAGACCTCTCCCTGCAGCTTGTCACATTTTTTGACAGCTCAGAACCAACATGGCAGCACCTTCTCCTAAGAAACAAAGGGCCGTTCAACTGGAAGGAAAAATGCAGAATGAAACTCTTCTCCAAAGGCTACATTCAGCATAAAGGGGGAAAGAGAATACCACAATAAAAAAAAAATCAATGTGTCTTGACATAGACAGCTATTGGCTTTTGAAAGATTTCTTAAACTTACTGGGAAATCTTCTTACTGGGAAATTTCACTGTTGGGCAATGGGGTAGCACAAGAAAGAAAACCTAGAGAAGAAACGTCACTCAGTATAAATGGAAAAGAAAGTTATAATTGCCCTAGGATATTTATTTTTTGTATCGAGCATCTCTTAGCATGCAACTGATCAAGTAACATATAGTTCTAAGATTATTTAATAATTCTCAAAGTTTATTTTATGATGAAAATGGTCATTTCACCATTTTGTTGATCTTGGTCCATTTTTCTTCATGTAGATTTTTCATACTGCCCCAGACCCCAGCATTCCTCTTCCTCAGCCTCAGTCTCGATCTGGATCCCGAAGGACACGCGCAATCTGCCTCTCTACAGGCTCCCGGAAGCCCAGAGGGAGGTATACTCCGTGCTTGGCAGAACCCGATAGTAAGTGTGCTGGCCTTAGGGAGAAGCACTCTTCATTTTTTAATTCAGCCTCTCTACCTCTAATTAGGTAGAAATAGATGTTTTTACTGATGCCATCTCCCCAATCCCCCCCTCCACCCCCGCCCCAAACATTATTTATATGTTCTCTGTCAGTATAGTTGCAAGGTACCTTGAACAAGCAAATTCATTACTGCTACAAAAGAAAAATATTACTCTGCTCAATGCTTTTTTTTCTGCAGCTGTGATTAAGTACATCAGGTGCTACTTTGTAGCAGATTTTGTCCTATTGTCAAAGTGGTAGAGAAGAAAGCAGGAGAAAGTCTAGCTGAAGCAGTCATTTTCTTTCTTCTTTTCACATTATGTTCTTAAAGTATTATCTCTTGAGGATCAAAGTGTTTCAAAGAGAGAAAAAAGAAATAAAAGGAGAAACTACACCACACATTGTCACTAACTTACTATTCTGAGGCAAGCCCCAAGATGAAGAGATGGCAGCTTGAGCCCGTAGCATGTGTTAAACTGTGTCCATTTTCATGTTATTTTATATCTCTGAGCCCCCAATTTCTTTCACAATCAACATTTAATAGAAAACACCATTTTTTAAGTTTGGATATATTTGAACACTTTTTTTCCCCCCCTCTGATTTTTTTCTTATACCTTACTTTTGCGAACATTAAAAAATACACCCAGTTAAATAACCAGTTTCTTAGGTTCCTATATTCTTAGCAGGGAAAGGAAAAAGTTGTGTCTTTAAAAAATTACGAGCAGCTTGTAATTTGCAGCTGATATTTTATGGAGCCTTTGAATAAAGGACTCAGAGTAACTTATTCTGAGTTATAATCACCTAAGATCAGAAAAGTAAAAAAAATGCAAAAATATGTCTTTAGTAGTCCCTCTTTTTGTTGACTTTTTTGGGGGTGAGGATGGTAATATCAGCATGGAATCATTTCTCTTATGAGTCTTGTTTCAGAAGCAAATTTTATCTGAATCCAGGTCAGCCCACTCATGCTTCAAGAAGTAACATTATTTCATGTGGGCAGGATACATATAAAATCTCTCTTGAATAGTATTGAAAAAAATACATTCACCAAGTTCAAATGCATATTTTAAAGCCTTTCTTGAGGACTGAGTATAGTCCTTCAGTAAAGGCCCATCACTTCAGTGGGGTAAGGTGGCCACAGGCATGTGTAAATTGGAGAGCAGAAAGGTTTTGGTGGTACTGTTCTCAACAGAGAGCCACTGTTCTTTTCTCTCTCCTGCTCCTGCTCAGGTGACTCCTATAGCAGCAGCCCAGCCAGCACACCCATGGGGAGCATCGAGTCACTCTCCTCTCACTCCTCTGAACAAAACAGCACTACAAAGTCTGCTTCCTGCCAGCCCAGGGAGAAATCTGCAGGGATTCCTTGGATTGCATCCCCATCACCTTCCAATGGACAGAAAAGTCTTGGTCTCTGGACAACTAGTCCTGAATCCAGTTCTAGAGAAGATGCAACCAAAACAGATGCAGAATCAGATTGCCAGAGTGTTGCCTCTGTCACCAGCCCAGGGGACGTTTCCCCACCCATTGACCTGGCCAAGAAAGGGCCTCATGGGCTGTCGGGACTGAAAAGAGCCTCGGCTACGTTTCTCAGATCCATCTCTGCAGCCGAAGGTAAGCCAGAGTGGAGCCTTATGCAAGATGTCATTATCTCCGTGTCACTTGCCAGATTACTTAGCATGATTAAGCAGGGGAAAAGTTAATGGCAAAGGGACTAACAATGCTTATCTACTTTGTTCCTGAGCTAGGATTTTGCAAACTCTTGGGTACTGTGACTTTTTCTCTGGCTCTTTCCATCTCTGTGAGATGATGTCTTTGTAATTACTGTAGATTCTGATCTCCCTGAGTGATGGGTTGCTGTGCTTAAAGAACATTCTGTACCTTCTTATTTGGGCTCAGAGAAGAATGCTTCCTTTTGTTGTGTGCATGTACTGTGTTTTGCTATTATTTTGTCTAATAGCGCTTTGCCGTTTTCTTGGACTTTCTTTTTAGGAAACAAGAGCTACAGTGGTTCTGTTCAAAGCTTAACTTCCATAGGTTCCAAAGAGACACCTAAAGCCCCACCAAACCCAGACCTGCCTCCAAAAATGTGCAGGAGGTTAAGACTAGACACCTCCTCAAGCAATGGCTACCAGCGACCTGGCTCCATGTAAGTGAGAGACAGTTTGTGTTTGCTGTGTCTCCCAGGGGATAAATCGTGGTTGAGATGTCCAAAGGAACCCTTCAGACTCCCACAGCTACGTGCCTCATCTATGGAGTGGGTACAGTCAATTTCTGCAAGTGATGTGAAAATTAGAGTAGGCTTAGAATATATATATAAACAATCTCATGAGGAGGCACTTCAAGCACTTTTCTTAGAAGCAGAGCTATGGCTTAATTTAAGGACATGAATGTAGAAGTGTAATATAGTAGTTATGGGCTTTGAGACTAGAAGCCTTCCTATAAAAGCTAAACGTTGACTTCTCAGCTGGGGAGACCGCTGTGCCAGGCCCAGAACCCAGCCCCCGCTTCTCTCTGTTAGAAATACAACTGCTTTCTAGCTTGTGAAGGTTGGCTTTCTCTCCTCATCGTCATATGTCTCCTCTACCTGAGTGCTCACTGATTTAAACAAGCTCGTAGAGGCCATAATAGGCAAAAGGGAGCACTTCTAATCAGAAGAAATGACCTGGAAGTGTAAAGGCTGATAGGGTAAGGTACATAGACCTGAACAGATACAGAGTCAAAGAGGAGAAAAAGGGAACCTGGATAAACAGGTAAGCAATATCCAAAGAGGAAAAGTTTCTCTCCCTTTTAGTTTATTTTACTGACTTTTTCCGAGTATTTCTAAATCCTGTATTCACTCTTACTGAACATCTTTACATATGTTCTCTTTCAAGGCCCACACTATCCCTGTGCAGTAGGCAGTTTAAACCTCATTTTAGAGATAATGAGAAAAGACACTTAGAAAGTTTAGGGATTGCACTCTGAGTGTTTCATGTCAAATTTATTCAGTTAAAAAAATAAAATTCTAAAAAGTTTAAGGAACCAGTCCACATACACTCAGCTAGTAAATGGCAGAGCTGGGACTCCAACCCAGGTTCCTCGAACTCGAACTTGTGCTCTTTCTGTAATGCTATGCCCATTTTTTAATATGGTGGTATTTCTGATATTTAAATTTTCCTCACAAGTCCCGTAAGACATTTTACTAAGCTTGTTTCCATAGAAACAGCCTTAAATTCATTTGTTCCTCCTTTTCTTTGATAAAGACCTTTGGTTTCAGAGAGTGTTTAATATATATATCTCTCTCGGGCAGTTACCATGATATAGACAAGTATATTTACAAACCTGTCTACACCCTAGTGTGTATAGTTCTAGCCATTAAGGGAAATTAAATTTTAAGCCACTATGTCCTGGATGGTGGGAGAATAGAAACTCCATCCTTTGTAAGAGAAAGAGAAGAGCTTCTGTTTTGTGATTGTACTGATAGTTAAAGAAGAAATTAAAATGAGAGAGAGTATTTTCCGTGTTAGGGGTAAAGTGACCCTTGAGATTACCAAGTAGCTTGGCTCTGGAAGTTTGTAAGAGAAATAAGATAAATTTTTTAAATTGTGTTCAGAATATTATTCAAGGCATTTGATCTCTCTTCTAGGAAATATAGAAACTTTTCCAATTACCCAGGGTACCTTAGTTTTAATTTTTTTTCACTTTCTGCATAGTAGTCTTACCTCCTCACATAGACCATGCCCTTCCTCCCATGATTTGAAACAAAATTTGAGTCTCCAAATGTATTTATTGGCCATATTTTCAGAATTATCTCTTTCTACTTTACAGAAACTGTGTTCAAATATTTAAACATATATGAAACTATTTTAGAATTAGTTTGTCTTAGCTATCAGAATGAGCAATTCTTTTGTCATGTTGATTTGATTTTTCTCTGGTGGCCCACAGGAGCACAGGAGTCAATAGTATCGCTATCTGGAGCAAAAGAGGGAGAAAATGTTCCTTTTTAATGCTCTCGCAATTTTCTGACATAGAAAAAATGAGAATACTAAGATCCCCAGAGGAGGTAGCTGTATATTACAGATCCGATACTCCATGAGACCAGAGCTAAAACTTACTTCCACATTAAAGCTTAAAACAATTAAAATTCAGGTCAAATTTTAGGAACAGTTTTTTTAGCTAATCATTTTTTGTTTTAGTTAACTGATTACTCTGAATTTCACTTCGAACTAATGATTTTCTAATTTAATGAAATTTGCATTTTAAAATTATTTTTCAGTGTGGCAGCAAAAGCCCAACTGTTTGAAAACGTTGGTTCACTTAAGCCAGTTTCTTCTGGGCGGTAAGTCCTCAAAACTCTTAAAGTAAAAAATAAAATAGTGGTGAAATTGTTGCCTTGTGTTGGCAGTGCAGGTCGTCTGCACTGCAGCTCTGCAGCTCTGCCCCTCTGCCCCTCCGTTCTTCAGATGGTCAAATCCATGTGCCCTGTCCCTTCACAGGAAATGGTCCTGTCTGTAAACAGCATCTCCGTTTCAGTGATGCTTCATTTACTAAAATCTTTACAAAGAAAGGGTTCTAAACATGTTTTCTAAAAAACACAAGTTGCCATAACCGTTTGTTTGCATACCAAAGACTCCTTTGACGATAGTTTGTGGAAAATATTCGAAAGTATATTCTTAACTTAAAAGTTATGGAACTTTTTCTGGAAATATCTTTGTGAACATGCATTGAAAAAATATGCTTATTCCTAATGGCCACTGTGGTGCTATAGAGCTGAGTGCCCCAGGTTGCTCTGTTTTTTGGAGTACAATACTTCATTCTAGGTTGCCAGATTTTACCTTCCTCTCCATTGTTAAAAGGACACAGGTTGTTACATCTTGCTGCTGTTAATGTGCTGGCTCTAAGGTTCCTGCTTTCCTCTTTCCAAGTTCCAAATTGATTCTTTCTATCCGCTGTGGGCTTAGGTTTTTAATTTGAATATGTCTAAAATAATGGCATTTCTTAGTATTTTGATTTTTTTCTATATATTTTTACCACCAGCAACTAGTACAGGTGGGAGGCATTGAATAAATGCTTGTTATTGAAAGCAAATAATTGAGAGCACTTGAAGAACAAACTCTGATTTTTCCTTTGGATGTCCCAAGACAGTTTTGAGCTTCCCATGTCTGAATAATTGAGTCTGTGAAATAAAGGAATCACAGATAATTGAAGTATTAATATGTAGTTCTTTAAAAGTTATTCAACCATAGAATTCATTTCAACCTTATAGAAAGTATTTGGACTTAGCAAGAGTTTAAGCACCTACACAATTTTGGGCTTGTGCTAGTTGCCAGAGATAACAGTAACATTCAAACTCTTGTTTTTGTTGTTGTTGTTGTTTTCTTTTTTTCAAAGCCTAGACAGGCCTTTAGGTATTGGTGTTTTTAACTCCACAGAGTATAGCCATGTTGGTGTCTTTCTAGGACGTTGGTCAGTGCACTGCATTTATACAGCAGGTTCCAGAGTACTTGCATATATCTTACCTCTATCTGTGGCATCTTTACCTTCTTAACTCTTTATCAAGACATGATGGAAACTAGGCACCATGCATGTCAGAGCAATCATATCTCTGAAGCTGTCCTCATTTTTAGGCCTGAGTGTAGGGGATTTAACCTTGCTACTTCTGTCCAGCTATATAATTGAATTGCTCCACTAGATGGAGCCCGTTTATTAGGAAGCTCTAAACAATCTATTAAGAAAGAATGCAAGTATTGTAATCAAAGAGATAATCCCATGGAGCTTTAAGAAAGCAAGCTATTAATGAAGCAAATCAGAGTGCTGTCATATCATAAAGATATATTCAATTATTCAACAATCAACCTATGCATTTTTAATATGCTTTTACATTCTAAATACTACTCTAAATCAATTTTTAATGACTGTCAGCATAAACTTAGAGCTCACTCAGTGATACATTGAAAATTATGGTCTTTCTCTGTCAGCTAGTGCATAGCACTGTGGACCATGTTGTAACTTTTCACCAAGAGATTCTTGGTCCAGCACTTCCTAGTTGTGTAACTTTTGAGTTACATATTTAAGAAATCTATTGTCTTTATAAAATGAAGATCATAATTCTGATTTTGCCAAAGTGTTATAAATTTCAAAGACACAGCAATGTATTTGGTAAGTTCTCCATAGATGGTCTTTATAATAACAATTATTATTGTTATAACTTTTATTGAAACTGCTTGCTAAAGGTAGTCAAGCCTTAATTAATATATTAATGGTATTTAAATATTAACTTTTTAACAGTCACCTGATACTCCTTGGTACCGTTAAATACAACTGAACGATAGAAGTTGAAGGCATTTCAGTTACTACTCTACAATGCTTATTTCGTGTTCCTTTTAGAGAACTCGGAGTTGCCCTTGAATTAGACCTTGAACAATGCTAGAACCAGTAGTGGGTAATGGGAAGATATGTTTGTGAAAGAGACTGATTAGGAGATTTTAATGGATGGCCCGAGCAACAGAAAAGTCACGTCTCTGGAAGTCATTGCAGGCTCTGGGAGCCCTTGAGCAAATGGGCGATCTAATCGACGGTACACCTGAACTGATCATTCCGAGTAGCCTTTCTAGGGAGTTGTGAAGAGGAGAGAACAGTCAGCCATTTTGGATGGAACTGGTGAAATTTAAGGCCTAGGGAGATTTAAAAGGCCTTAATTAGTGCAGTAACAAAAGCATGACAGGCAATAAGGAGAATTTTATGGATAAGATCAGGATTGGGCAACTGCTTTGATACTGGGAGTGAAAGGCAGATAGATAAAGAAGATTCTAAGTCTGAGACTGAGGTCAGAAAGAATGGCAATTTAGCTTCTGGTCTCAGCTTGTGAGTATAGGAGGGAAAGAAAGTCCAGAACCTTTGAGGAGCCTGAACATGGAGAGGCACTTAGACATGTGAGCTGGAACCAGGAAAGAGCATGGAATTTGATGCCGTTAGAGAAATTTTTATGTGGCAGTTACTCTTCACATATGAAGTTGAGGCTTACTGAGTGAAAAGGAAAAATGACTGAGCATTGTTTGGTCTTTGGGGAATAGTTTTATTTAAGGGTCCAGTGAAGAAGAATGCAAAAAAAAATGATCAGGAGGAGAAGGTATAGTCAATGTGGCAGAAACTGCAAAAAAGTCAAGGAGATCATTAGAAGAAGACACTGGCTTTAACCTCTAAGATATATGTTACTTCTTGGGGATTTAAACAAATATCTGTGTGCATTTTTACTCCCTTCAGAAATGAAATTCTCAGCACACAGAAAGGATGAGTGTGTGTGTATGTGTGTGTGTGTGTGTGTGTTTATCACTGTTTGGTGGCCCTCCAGTAAACATTGTATCAGTTTCAATTGATGGATTCTTTAATTTGCTAATGATTAAGGTAAGCATTGCAAATTTTGCACACTGACCCTATCAAACCTTTGTAAGTCTACTGGTCAGCATCAAGCAGCATTTAGAATTAGGAATGGAGCTTGTGATCCGATCATCTTTTTTGGATGATGAATGTCATTACCTTATTCTCCCATGCAGTATGAAGCAGGATTTTCAAAATCTTTTTCGAAAAGATTAGAATCTTTTGAAGAGACTCAATAGGTGACAGGTACTTTTCACATCTTCTTCAAAACACCAAGGCATTAGCACCTAGAGAGAAAACTTCACTCTCACAGAAGTCTACATTAAATCATAAAAGCTCTCTGTTGAGTTAACACCTGTAGTTACAGAGCCCAGCAGAAGAAAATTATACCTGTCTAGACACATGCACGGATAATTGAAAAGTCATGACATATTTTTTGTACCGTGTGTTTTTGACACATTTAACAATGTCTGTTTATTTGGTGATATAATTATTCTACATGCCTTTTTCTACCATCTAATCTTATAAAATACTATAAAGAGAACTTTCATGTCTGAAATATTAATAAAAAGTTTAGTTGGCTTTTTTAAAGTGCAATTTCAAAAATTATATCTTTGCAAGGATTATTATATCTTAATAATTTCTGTAAGTCTGGAAATTGTTTCCTTCTGCATCTCTTAATTTATTTTAAGGACTCAAGGCAATAAGACTTCATGTTTATTGGAGGAAATTGTTAGAAAATTTGATTTTTTGGAAAACCTTTACATATTTACATCAGATATCAGATCAAATGATTATGTTTGAATAGAAAACTTATAAGAAAAACTAATATTTTTTTTCTATTTAAGAGTATCATCATCTGCTTCTTAGAAGTCTTTAAAACTTGATATCTTCTCCCGCCCGCCCGCACCATGTCAGCCAGTACATCCATGTGCATGCATACATGCATGAGTGCAGGCCTTGACTCATTCATTCTCCTTCCTTCTCTCTCTCTTTCCTTTGGTGTAAAGCCCTGTTCTTCTCTGGGTGCCTCCATTTCCTCAACTTTTCCTTAAAACATGTTTCATTGGAAAGTGAGCTAGTGATCATTCCCAAACCTGACAGCTGCAGGCTCCCCTAGCAAACTTTCTGAAAGTATAGCCTGAGACTCACCTCTTATGAAGTAGACTCTGGGGACAAGGCCAGAGTTATCCTCTATAAGCTTTCTAATCTTCAGATACCCACTTAGGAATCTTGGTTTAAGTGACCTAGCCTCATTCTGGAAGTATCAGAGATATGACTTAGGGCCTAGTTTCACCAAGGAAATGAAATAATGTAACATTACTGCTTTGAGAGAGCTCCAGATGGCAAATACTACTGATGCTTCTTTGCAAGTTAAGTACTGGGACCAAAGGGAGGAAAGACGTGGTGCCTCGAATCTTTAAAAGGGCTCATCACATAGAAAAAGTGCCCAGAGCATTTGCCATTTTTTTTAATTCACTTATTTAGGAAATTATTTACTGAATTACTGCTGGGCATCAGGTATCATTCCTGGAGGTTATATTCTAACTGGGAGAGAAGAATTACAGGTGTTAAGACCATGCAGACTTAGGAGAGTATGGGCAACCTAGGCAGCTGTTTTAGAGTGTGTGGTCAGGGAAGACGTGGCCTTCAGCAAAGCTCAGGAAATTTAAGATGAACTAGAAGTACATAGCCACGTGATAGTCAAGAGGAAAATATCTCAGAGGGCTCAGCTGGGCCTGAGGTGGAATGAGTTCCACACGTTTGAGGAGGAGCGTTAGATACTGACTCACCTGATTGGATATGGTGTGAAGCTAGAGTTGGAAACCAGTTGAAGGGTTGTTATCAGGAAAATAATGCAGCCATCAGAACCTTATCAAACTGTCCTCTGGCTGCTCTGTAGAGAATGGATTGCAAGGAGACAAAACAGGAAGTCTAGAGGATTTTAGGAAGTTAGGAAGCCATTCAGTGAGCCACAATTTAAAAGGTTTTGGCATGGGTTCTGGTGGAGGTAGGGCTGGTGAGGAGTTGGAGTTAGGAGGAGTTGCACATCTTACCAAGGTAAGGGTGTTGTGGAGTAAAGGTGACTTGACCGATGGCTTGGTTAGCAGCCTTGGGTGATGGCTTTTTAGTAGTGCCTCAGGTGTTTTCCAATACATACATCTCATATAAAACTCTGAAATTCTGGCTTTTCTTAAAAGACCAGAGTATCTGGCTATGTTGAGCCCAAATTCCCAGATGGTGCAGATATTGGGAGCTGAGCATTGGCTTTCCTTTTTAAAAGATGGGTATGCTCGATGGTTTGCAAAGCTTCTATCCGTCCTCATCATCTCCCTGTCAGTGAGTCTATTGTTGGTTGCTATTTATCATCAACTTATCCATCATGCCCACTTAACTCATTTACTATACCTTGTAGACCATTTAATTTTGGGATCTCACCTTTGGTACTCTGAAAAAATGAAAGCGGCAAAAAAATTTTTCAGGGACCTATGAACCTCTATATAGCATCCAAAACAGCCTGTTTACCAGCAATTTAATAATAGCATTCTTTAAAACCAACTTATGCTGTTTGTTAGCACTCAGGTGGTTACCTTTGGAGACATTGCCTAAAAATAGAAGAAGGGCTTTTGGTTTGCTGTCAGTATTCTCTGGTTACACACGTGTGTCCAGTTTGTGAAAACGCACTTAAGCACACTTACATGTGCACTTTATATATATTATACTCCAATTACAACTAAAAAGTAATATCACTTTTAAGAGTAGTTTGAAGCATAAATACTCAATTTGAGTGTTGTGGTTGTTAACAAATTGTCTTTTGTTCTTTTAGCCAAGCCAAAGCCATGTACTCCTGTAAAGCAGAGCACAGCCACGAGCTCTCCTTCCCACAGGGGGCGATATTTTCTAATGGTAAGTGTACCTACTCCCTTGGCTTAAGTGTATCATTATCATGGGGAGGGTGAAGGAAAAGTGTAGTGATAAGAGTCTAAAGCAGAAGCCGGGAGACTTAGAATCTAGTCCAGGCCCTGCCTCTCATAACCTGTACAAATGAACACGTCATATTCTTCTGGACTCCAGTTTCCTGGTCAGATACAAAGAGAGAGAGAGAGAGAGAAAGAGAGAGAGAGAGAGAGAGCGAGAGAGCGAGCAAGAGCGAGAGAGAGAATGTGTGTGTGTGTGTGTGTGTGAGAGAGATTGATTGATGGATTATATGAATGCAAAGGACATTTCCAGCTTTGAAATTGCTGACATTGTTTTGACAATTGAGTGGATGCATGCAATCTGATATGGATTTTTACCCATTTGTGTATATAATTATTTGAAGCTAGTGTTGATTGACATTATTATTTATTTTTTTTGTCAGTGTACCCATCAGTGGAACCAGGATGGTTGAAGGCAACTTATGAAGGCAAAACAGGACTAGTCCCAGAAAATTATGTTGTCTTCCTCTAATACTATTTAGGGATGGCAGTATCTTCATGGTATCCATGGTAACAGATAATAAGTGCTATGATTTTATCTGACACAGATATAGGGATCAGCCCACTAAATGAAAACAATTTCTATCATGTTCTACACCAGCAACTATGTAGCTCCCTATTAATGGAAAAAGAAAAAAGAGCTTGAATAGTTTGCCATTCTTTTTATTTTTTGGCTGGTTTCTTATTTAAAAATATCTTTCTTTCTCTTCGATAAGTGACTCTCCACAGTGTCTCTTCCCTAACAATTAAGAAATCTCAAATACTGTATTAAGTAATATACCCCAGAAATTTGAAAACCAGAAATCTGATATAGAGATTTTGAAATCTTCCCTTAACTGTCTGGCATTCTCTGAGGAACCTTGAAATCATTACTTAAAAATGTAATTTAAATTGTTCATTTATCTTTTTCCTTAAAAATATACTGTTTTTATATATGATTGTTTTGCTGGTCCTAAACATTTCAACGAAATAATTTTTTTTAAATGTAACTTTATTTTTATTTGTTTACCAGGTAGATGATAATATTCAAAAGCAATGATGTATATGATGTCTGTAAATGAAACCAAATTAAGTCATACACTGACCCACTGTAAACACTCCGTCCAGCATTCCAGAGACACCATTCATGAGCTTAGAGCAGGGATCAGCCAGCTTTTTCTGTAAAGGCCTGACAGTAAATATTTTGGTCTTTGCAAGCCCTGTAGCCTCCATAGCATTACTCAACCCTGCCATTGTAGCAGAAAGCCATACACAGTAAACATACACATGAGTGTGGCTGTGTGCCAATACACCTTTATTTATGGACCCTGATTTTGAAGATCACATAATTATCACAAGACACGAAATAGTCTTCGATGACTTTTTAAAATCTATCTTAAAATGTAAAAGCTGTTTTCAGCTGATGGACCATAGATTTGACTCATGGATCGTGGTTTGCCAACCCCTGGTTTAGAGGATGTTTAAAACTACCTTTATGACTTTCCGATTTTTATGAAATTTTACTACATTAACATATAAATATGGATAAATCATATGCACACATCTTCTGTCATTAACATTATAGTGGCATCATAAAAGTATAATTACAATAAGAGGAAAACAATATAAAAGTGCAGTATAAAGGCATGCAACTTAAAATACTGAAGTGACAAAGAATTTTATTAATACCTAATTTTGGCTAATGAGAAATTCTCTACAAATGATAAATATGTTGTTTTCAGACACTAGTAGTAAAGCTATGCCTTCTAAAGTCTATACTTAGTTGACACAGAATCTAAATGTAAAGGTAAAGGATTCTTAAATTATTTCGAAACACAAAATTTTAAATTGTTTTATCTTTAGTAGGAATAAAATTTGTATATGTTTTTTTGCTTGCCATTCAATTTACAGCCTTTATTAGGAATTTCACTGAATTTATAGAGCGTAGAAATAGATATTTACTACCCATTTATATATATCATCAGCATCTGGTCATGCATCAACCTTTATTTCTATTATTTCTATTTCAATAATATTGATATATTGTTTCTATAAATATTTGTATGTGGCAAAGAGTCTTCTCAAGATTCTAAAAAGCTGGCTACCTGCCATTTAACTGCCACAGTGCTGGCCCACTTTGTCATATTTTACTAGTTACTTCAGAGTTCTTCACTGTGCAGCACTCAGGTATTGACTGTATAAAACTTTTTATGTGATATTATAATCTATAATCTCAGTCTCTTCTACTTTAAATTAATGTTTCTCAAGTTAATAGATTATATGCTCACACATATACACACAACTATGCCTTGGAACATTTATGGTTTTAAAATTAAAAATGGAATAATAGATTAGAATTTAAAAGTAAAGGGAATAACAGTAGGCAGAGTCACAATGAGAAATAAACATCAGTACATTGGAATGGAAAATATTTAATATTATAAAAATTAATAATATAATGAAGAAATCTGCTAAACATTTCTTTTTCTTTTGCCTCCTGCTCTTGATCTATAATCACACTATAATCAGGTGTTGCTAGAGCTTCTTGATCTCTTGATCGTTGGTGGCCCTAACTAGTAATAATAGCATCGCTGATACCCTGACTACCCTCTGCTGGAACAGAAGGTTGTCTTTCCTGTGTACCAGTCTCTCGGTCTATATAACACCCGCTGTTTAAGCACCCTTGGCATCATCTGGCATCCTATGAGATTAGAATTTCTTAAATCAAAATCGATTTTCTTTCAAAGACCAACTTGACTCAAAAGAGAGATTCAGAATCATACTTCATTTGCTCTTGCATTAAGAAATCTCAACCTTCATTTTATTTTGATACAGATAAGAGTGTTCCTGACTCTAAGTTGTCTGTGAGCTAATTCTACTGATTCTCAGTCAGGAATTAAAACTTTTGATGAGTAGGGCATGGGTGTGAAGCCCAGCCCTCATCTCTCTGTGGTGAGGCGTATCTTGTGGCAGTACTTGTTGTAGTTCCTTTTTGGAAACAAGCTACAAAGTACTCACTTAATTTGTGTTTTTGTTTGAAGTTTTAATTTTACCGATTTGTTAGGATGGTCCTTTTTTCTTCATACTGATTACATGTGTAAGCAAGGCACAGCCATATACTGGAGGCAGACTAAAGCTACTTTTCCCTAGAAATAAATTTCCTGCAGATAAGACATGTGCTCAAAATCACACAGAATATTAATTACACAAGAAAATAATGCCAGTCATTGAAGAAAGATCACATTCAAAATTGTAACAGCATTTCAATAATGAAACTTTAGCTTTTTGGAGACAACATAAAGTTATGTTAGAATTGCCACATTCACACCTTCAAAACACACAATGTGGGCACCCTAATCACTGCTTACAGTATAATCAGTATGAGGATAAGACTGATGAGTTTCAGTCGTCTTGTGTGTTATGTGAAAATATCCCTGAGTACAAAACATTTATGTATTTAACAGATGACTCTTTTGTTGTACCATAATTCTACCAAGTTTAAAGAAACTGGTCAGTAAACTGAAGGCTTTTTCTGTTGTGTTATGTGAATATGTCTGAACAGTTAAATAATGTTTGTATTCCTGTAAAGTCTGTGAAGTTTGAGGAAGTGCCATGTCTCCTTGTTTGACGTGAGTGGTTTTGCTAATTGCATCGACACTCTCTGCTTTGTAATTTGAATGAGGGTAACCAGTTTTCTCCACAATGTCTTGATTGCTGGCTTTTTCAGTGATGGTGGAGGAAACAAAATGTACCTTATAATCAAGAACAATCCAGGATCCCAAGTAGGAAAAATAAAGATACAAAATGACTTTTATTGTATTCTTATTCTAGATACTTCATTTTATATACTGTGGTATGCCTTCTAAATTTCCCCTATGTCATAAGGAAGATAAACCTGGCATCATAATCTTGTGGAGGTAACACCCTGCTAACCTTACTCCCAGCCTCATTCTTCAGGTCTGTGTCTGACATGAGAAAGGATATCATCCACATGGATACTAGTGTAGAAGAATCCCGTACAGCCTTTCTTTAAACAATTTAAATTTGTAGTGAACCCCCCCAAATTATGTGTTCAGGATGCTTTCATTAGCATTTAAAACCCCAGTATAATTTATACTTTATTGACTGAAGTCAGTGGCAGACCAATTTAGGAACAGATTTTGTTCTTTGGTTCCATAATACATTTGTAATTTGCAGCTTTTACTCTGACCTAAAATCATTGAGCAGGACCCCAAAATCATATCTTCTGGTAAAGAAGAAAAGCAGACACTTGACAGTTGTCCAGAAGTTCTTTTCCTCTTGACTAGAAGTTTCTACCCACTTAGGATAGAAATTGCAGTTTAATTTTACCTCCTATTTTTTTTTTTAGCTGTCTACCAAAATCAGAACACTTTTTTACAAATGAGGTTAACCTTTCTGAATAGTCTATATCCTGGTTGTTCCCTGTTGATCCAAACATTGAATATGAAGTATTTATCAACTAGTCTCACATCTCGTGAACACATTCATTGTATATCCATCCATGGTTACTAATATGTTCTTACTTCAAATGTGCAGGTTCTACTTGGTAGTAACCTTGCACACTCAGGCTTATGAATGGACTTTTAGAGGATCAGATCAATAAATAGGATTGTTTACTTTTTATTTTTTTAAGGCAGCTGCATCTACTGTTTTAAATAAAGAGTCTCAAATAAGAATGTTGACAGCCCTCACAGCAAGTCATTGGCAGAAAACTGATCTGTATATTCTAGACCAATGTTTAAAGGCAGTTGTATGAGATAGGGAGCCCAATAGTTCTTCACTTCGCTCTCTGGCACTCATAGGAGTGATGCCAAGTTTAGAGGTGAATACTTCTTGGTGCTATAGGGAGAGATGGAGTCTGTGTGCTTACTGAGGAGTCCCAGAAGGCAGGGGCCATTTACATTATTAGAAACATAGATATCCTCCATCACCAAAGATGTTCATGTACATGGCTACATGAAGAACTTAACAGTTAGAGTGGAGCAGGGACTGAAAGTGCCAAGACCACCTTAATTATAAGACCACTTTCTCCCCTTTTGTATCATCTGCCATTTCTCAGCAGTGTTTTCCATGGTTTTTACCCTTCCAGAGTTGAAAGCATGCCAGCTTTGTCTTGAATCCAAGCAGACTTAAATTAAAATGTGCATTATTCTTTATATGGCAGCATGTTAGAGGTTTTATATCTGCCTCTGTATCTTCAGTCACCTTCTTTTGACAGAGCACATTGTACGTGATTTATGTTTAAAATCCAAGATATCACTACATATTGAGAGCTGTGATTTCAAGTCTTCTTGAACTCTGAGCTGAAACTTGCAAATAGGGAGTTTGTCAGGGAAGACGACTGTTTTTTTTTTTGAATTCAGAATCCTATTTATATACTGTTAAAATTTGAGGTACTATAGTTTATATAAAAGTTGAATATTTTGATACTATATTTCAGTACTAGGAATTTCTTTGCAGCCATTAACATGACAAATTAATAAATGATAAAAATGATTGTCAGTAAATTATCATATTGAATTTTTTGTTTATTTTGTAGTGTTTTTGTATTTATCTGCACTTTGTGTATTTATACACATACATACACAAACATGTAAATAACCTCATATTATTCCTAACCTAAATTGCCACAATATCTTTGATATATGTTTACATTGTATGTTAAATTACTTCAAAAAATAAATGATGTAAACACATTTTAATTTAGTCTTTGTACTTGAAGACTTACTGTGTTGGAGGGCAGCTGTGTTGATTCATATGGAGAAAAGGCAAGGTTTCAGGTTTTGTGGGTGGTCATTTTGGGAGTGAAAAATCATAGCAGAATTGATAACTTTTCTAACAGTTGGACTGTTTCCCAAGAAATTGGCATTATGAAAGATCAAAACAAATATGTTAATGTTGGTACCTATTAATAATGCAGGTGTCTGCAGGAGAAAGAAGTAAACAGGCTGTAAACAAAATAGCAAATATAACAGATATGCAGACTTACCTGAAAATATGCAAAAGTTTACAAGTGTTATGGAAGAAATATCAGCATTCAAATACCTCCCTAGATTTTTATTAATTTTGTGACTTGCTTGGTCACTATTTGACTTCTAGCTAAATTTTGCTTTTCTGTGTCCAAAAAAAAAAAAACCAGGCAAGTATTGTGTTGTTAAATTGATTGTTAGAAAGTAGCAAATCACCTAGCAAAAACTAAGAACTAAGCTTGACAGGTTAATAACAGGGCCATTGTGCATACAACCTGGTTTGCTCAAATGGATTGTAGTTTTTATCAGTATCAGAGGAGAAGCAATGAATTCAGGACATAAGACATGTTGAAATAAAAAGATTAATCTGAATAATTTCTAGTATGATTAAGTAGGAAAGAATTGTTAGAATAGGTATAGAGATCATTGTGGGACAGTTACTGTTTGAGAATGTTGAATTAGAAGGAATTAACCTAGATAAAACTCCTTATAACTACTATTTTAGAAATAATAAAAACAAACTAGTTCCCAAGAGCCAAAGCTGGAATGATTTGAGCAACAAAATAATGTAGCAGTGGATGATTGGATTATAACCCAAAGTGTAAAATACTTAGGAATCCATAATGCTATAAATGACAAATTTCATTTATATAAATAAATGTAAAATATGGGAGAGGATACAGATATTCTTTAGAGAAGAATTTCAAGTAAGTACTGGAATTGCATTACTCTTTTCCCCTAGGGCAGCTAGAGTTTAACCCTTCTCCACTGGAAGATGGGCTTGGTAACTAACTTCAAAAAACAGATTGCAGAAAACTATCGTAACTTCACAGGGGAGAAGCCTGGTTGACACTATCTTAAGTGGTAAAAATTAACAGTGGTATCATGTGATGGATTGACTTGTAACTCATAATATGATGTGATAGAAGAGCATATCACCTCTGTGATTTTCTTTCCCAAAACTCATAACTCCAATCTAATCATAAGAAAAACATCAGACATACCCTTATGGGAGACGTTCTACAGGACAAATAGTAGGCCAGCACCTCTCAAGCCTTACAAGCTCATGAAAAATAGGAAAATACTAAGAAACTGTCACAGATCAGAGGAGACTTGGGAGACCAGACAGATAAGTGCAAAGTGGACCCCTGAATTGGATCCTGGAAAGGAAAGAAGATATAGATGGAAAAACTGGTGATGTCCAAGTAAAATCTAAAGTTTAATTAACAGTGAAAAAATTAAAACAAAAAGTAGCCACAAGGTAGTGACATGAACTGGGGAAACTTTCTTTACTTTCTTTTTCTTTTTTATTTTTTTTTTGTAATTTAAATTGTTTTAATTCAAGTCTTAAATGTTTTCTCTTGTTTCCCCACTGAATTGAGATCTGTGTCAGACATGTTGCCCATTCATCGCTGAGTCCCAGGCACTAGGTCAGAGTTTGGTATATAGTAGGGTCAGCCCATTTCATTAAATGAATAAATTCATTAACAAAGGAACGATCAGTGCAAACCCTTTTAGAAATTAGAGAATGCAGTTGTAGGCTTGTGCTGTGTTTGTATCTGTGTCTCCTCGCACAGGAATAGTGGAATTCATTCTTTAACATCCTATGAATGCAAGGTTCTCTACTGAAGTTATTTCTATATTTCTGGAAAAACATACCCCCAAACATATGAACATTACATGTTTTTAAGGACAGATTAGACATAGATTTTCTATTCTCATTGCTAGACCTATAAAAACTTGATTGATTGAACTGGATGATTTGGGGGGTGACGTTGAAGAACTCGATTTTCTGAACCATTAAATGTAAAGTAATCCTAATTTGAAAATTAAGCTCTGTTAAATTTACAGTTGAATTTCTTAGACCAAAGAAGTTGTGTTGCTAAAAATGAAATTTTGCACAGCCAGCAATCAAGAAGCAAAAATCCTTTCCAAGTTTCTTATGCAACAGTTCTTGCTATTAAAAAAAAAAATGTGTAAATGAGAACATTTGAAATCTCTTTGTATAGGATACGCTTGGGAAAACAAATCCCAAAAATATTGATTGAGTGCTTACAAATGCTGTTTCTGGGTGTCTAGGGTAAATAAATGAGTCAAGCATGATGTTCGAAACAATACTTATTGAAAGAAATGTTATCTGAAACATTCTATCTCTCCAACTTAGCAGGAGCCAGCCTACTGAAATTGATTCCCAGGGTCAGCCTGGGCTAGAGAAAGGAAAATAATAACATCTATCACCCAATTTTCGTGGGTTTCACTATTCACTGAGTTACCTATCTACAGACGAATTTTTCAAGAATGAGCCATAAGTTGCTTTAGCAAACTTTCAAGTATTTTTTGGAGCAACTGGAACAGAATCATTTCTTCCAATAAATCTTAATTGGAACCCAATATGTTAAAGATGTGCACAAGCCAAGCTGCTAGTGTGTACATCTACGTGTGTGTTAGACTAGAGAAAGCCTTCCCTTCTTTTATCCAGGCCCACAGCCTCTGTGGCATTTTTATAGAAGACTTAGGGCTTTTAAGAATAAGGTTTAGAAATGACTCCCTTAGTCTAAGCCTCTCATTCTGCTAATTAGGAAACTAAAGGTCATATCAACACATTGTTAGCAGAATCATGGACTCATATCTGCTATAATCTGATCACCAACTTTTTGGATATGTGGGTAGGGCAACTTCTCATATGCTTTGAAAAGTCTAACATTATTTGGAAAGGAGATCTTCTGATGACAGATATCTCCCCTGATGGGTACGTGTGGACCAGGAAGACAAAAGGGAAGATTCAGCCATGCTTGACTGTTAAGGAAGAAAAAAATTTTGTTTTATCTTTTGGTGTCTGAAAATAGGTATAAAATATTTAGCCCAGAGCCTTGTATCTAATAGGTGTTACTAAGTTATTATAGGCCTTAGGGGTTTTATAGTCGAGTTCCCAACTCTCTGATTCAGCAAATGGCAGAAGAATCAGTGAAAAACTACAGTAAAATAAGTTAAATAATGGCTCCCAAATTTTTGGTACATAGCCACAAATCTCATGTTCTCCCTTACACTGCCACACAATCCTTTGATCCTCCCAACTATTAGACAGTCACCGGATGTGGGGGGTAAAGAAACAGCCTGAAAATTTAATTTCTCTGACTTACCCAATGTCACATAGTTGGTAGTGGCAGAGCTTGGACTAAAGCCCAGGTGTCCTGTTTTGAAACCCAGTACTTTTTACAATGAACCACCTTTTTACTAAACTGAATATGGCAAAGCTTTATGTACCACCACATTTGAAAGAGGCCTTTGGCAAACTCAACCTTATCCAGAAGAAATGAATTGGTGAGGAGACTGGAAGCCCTATCCTGTGAAAAATGTTTTAGACCAGTGTGTTGCTACTCTTAAGTGTGAGTACCTTTGGACCACCCAAGAGCTGATTAGAAATGCAGAATCTTAGACCTTCTGAATCAGAATCTACATTTTAAGATTGCAAGATGATTTGTATAAACAATACAGTTTGAAAAGCACAGGTTTAACAGAGCTTTGAGGCCTTTGGCAATATCAAAGAGCAAGAAAATACAGGACTTAATATCTTATTCCGAAGGCCAAAGATAAGACACCTTGGAAAACTCAAAAATTGAGATTAGGTTTTAAAAAAGTAATTTTTATCATCAAGCCTTCTAAAAATTGAACTCAGGAAACAGCTTTCCATTACAGGGAGCATTCGAGCTTGTCTGGATGATCACCATCTGTCAGGATTTCACAGAGGAAACAAAAATCCAATGGGTATTTAGACAAGTCTCGAAAGATGATTATTGAGCACCAGAACCTGTGCAAGTCATTGGCGATCCTGAGTAAATTAGATACCATCCTTTCAAGAGGACCTTGGTTGATTGCAGTATCATAAGTAAAAGTCAATGAAATGTTAATGTGATGAAATGCTAAAAAGAGTAAGTATTGGGTGCTATAGGGGCACAGAGAAAGGGCACTATTCTGAATTCAAGAAATGGCAGAAGCAATGAAAAAGAAAATAGATTTCATGCAGAGAAAGAAATGGAAATGGCTATACCTGGATAGATGTCACCATCCACCCAAGTTTTGGCTGAACGGACAAGCCAAAGGGCGCAAGGCTTCCACTTATACAGAGGAAGGGGTTAGAGAGAGAGAAGGAATAAAGCGGGTGATGGGGAAGGGCTGAGATGAGCTGCATTTTTTTTTTCATGTTTTCGTCTTTTTAACTAACAGTGCTAAGCACTCTTCTAGTCGCTCAGCATTCAGACCACAAAACTAGACATGGTCTTTGTTCTCAAGAAATTCATAACAAAGGAAGACAGACATAAGGATTAAAAACCACAGTAGAAATGAGGTAAGTGTGACAGAGGCACAAAGTGCGAAATGAGGAACAACTCCAGAGTTGAGGGGAAAGGAAGGCAGATGGGGATCAGAGAAGGCTGTACACCTGAAAGGAAACATCTTAAGTGGACCTTGAAGGATAGGATGTCAGTGGAGAATGAAGGTAGCGAAGACCCAGAAACTTAAGGTTGGATGCAGTTTTTCATGAGTTAAAGCTAGCCTTAAGTAGCTGAGAAGTTGAGTGCTTACACTAACATATTGACATGAGATGGTGGA
>NW_006432669.1:8005735-8008418 GCF_000325575.1 Pteropus alecto
TGTGTGAGGGCAAATCGGAGGAGATAGGGAGAATGATGTGATCAGATTTACCTTTAGGAAGACTGAAATGGAGGAGTGTGTGTTCGAGTGTGTGTATATGTGTCAAGCACTGCAGGAGTGGAGCCAGGGAGACAAGGTTGCATCAACCTTAGCAAAGATGAACAAGGAAATGACTCATTTCAGAGGTCGAAGTGACATGACATGGCCACTGTTTTGAATGAGTAATTTGGGGGATTCAAATGTGTCTCAGATGTCTGTTGAATGCTGAGGAAAGATCAACTATAAAGAATGAACTGCCCAAGTCCTGACTCACAAAATCATGAAAAATAATAAATTATTTAAGTCAGCAAATTTTGACATCATGTGTTATAAAACGATAGATAATTGAAACGATAATTATGGGACAAGAGCATTGGAAATCTCTGAGCTCTTCCGCTTTGTATTTGAGTATGGTAAAGACTTAGTTATTTCCCAGCACTCTCAATGTTCTTCCCACAGTAATAGAAACCCCAATTTTTAGCTAGTGACGTAGCAGCTCAAAATAAAGGTGTTATTTTCTAGTCTCTTTTGGTGTTATATGTGGCTATGTGACTAAATTTGAACCAAAGGAAAAAGAATAAATACATACAACTTCCTTGTTGGTTTTTAAAGATAGGAGGGCATGCTCTTTGTTATCCCATTCCTTCATTCTGCTGCTTGGAAGATGGGTGATTTTGTACCACATACATAAGTACACTCTTCACGTTTGATGGACTGACAAGATAAAAGTCTGTGTCCCTGCATGATTTCATGGAGCAGAGCTGCCATTCTCCTAGACCACTTGCTTGTTACATGTTTAAAATCTCTGTTCTCTATTACATGTGGCTGAATTTGAGTGGTAAAACATTTGGTTTGTGCAGACCTGCAGATCTTGGAAGCAGTGATGCCTGGGAGAAGGTATACAAAGGTCATAAACCTGGTGGCTGACCCTAGTAGCTTTTCATGGAGCCAAAGTGCTGCCAAGGAAGTAACTTGAAAGTACGTATGACAGGCTATTTAGCTTGGGGAGTTAATCACTTGTAAGCGTAATTCTCACAGGTAAAGAAGAGCTGTATCTTCCAGCTAAGTGTGTATAGCTTTAGAGTATGCTAAATTCAGGCAGTGGACTCTGGATCTTATCCCATTCAGGAGTCTGCAGAGCACCTTGCCTTATAATTTCATCAAAGCACATAATATCTGGGTTGCAGCTGTCCATTACCATTTACAGTCCACTAAACTGAGCTTCTATGGGCTGGGCAGGAGCTCTGTATAAATTGCCTACCCCGAATCTGCTCTTCCTCCTTCCTTAATAAAACTTAGATTGTGTTTACGATGACAATATACCCGGTTGAAGAACAATATTTCCCAAATTCCTTTGCAATATGAAGACTATCTGATATAATTTCTACCATTGAGATGTAATAAAAATCATAAATGGGAAATTTCTGCAAAAGTTTTCTATTCTTGTCATGTGCTTTCCACTTTTTCCTCATTATTTTCCTCTTATTCTTTCTGCCTGGAGAATGGACGGGAGCCTAGAGGAGGAGTGACCATTTGTGGCCATAAAAATGAAAGCAAAGAGGAGGCTGAGACATTTATATCATCATGGAAACTGGACCAACTTACTCCAAATTGTGAGGAGTTTTATTGAGGAAAAGCCCATATTTGGTTGGTCGTCATCAGTAAAGTTTCAGTTACAGTCAGCCAAATGAAATACCTTGCCTGTTTATTTTACTAAACCAAACCATTTGCAGTACTAAAGAATATTAATTGTGGAAAAATGCCATACTTAACATACGTAATATCTGAGTACTGCTAATTCTACCTGTGCCTTTCAAGGAACCAGAAACTGCTAAGGATCTATGTTTGTATGGTGTATAAATGTATACAATTTAGACCTTAATGAGTCATGTTTCTTCCCATTTACATGTTCAGTAGCTGAAATTACCAACCCAACTATTTGTTACAGATTTGTAAACTTTTTAACCTTATAAATTAATGTTCTGTTCATAATGAGCATTTTCTTCATGATTTCATGAGAATACAATGAATCTGCTTTAAAAGTTATGCATTACAGCAAATGGCTCATAGCAACACAGTTTATCTAGATACAGTGCATTCTATATATTAAGTGCTTTTTCTATCCATTTTTAAATACTTTCCAGAGGGCTGCCCTACTGAGGTAGATAAGTTGGACTTGTGGCCAGAAAGGCCAAGGAAAATGTTAGAGTAGGAAAAGGTTGACTTGGGAGGCAATGGGGATGAGGGAGAAAGAAGAGAACATTTAGAGGTAGCAGAGTGACAGAGGTGAAGGGCTCTATAGTAGGCTCCTGAACAGGGGATGCTGTACTTAAGACCAAAGACGGTTTCAAAATACTGAGCACACATGGAGGCTCAGAATGAACAGGAGAGCTTTTCAAGTGAGAACGTGAATGAGTGTCATGGAGGGCTCTGGAACGCTGCCTCCCAGCTCCCAGTCCAGTGTTGCTCTTTGCAGTTGTACAAAGCCTCAGTTCACCCACAATCAAGGAAGAGACACATTTCTCATTAGCTTTACATAACATTTCAACTCGTTAATTTCTAAGTATAAATTGTATTTTATTCTTCATTCTACTTACCTAAGAATAAAATGTACTTATTCTGGTGGACATTTTGTTCTTAAGAG
>NW_006432669.1:8008458-8030050 GCF_000325575.1 Pteropus alecto
CTTGAGTTCGGAAAACCTGGTAGGGATCCTGGTTAAGCCACAGACCTAGTTATATAATTTTGTGCAACCTTTGTCTGTAAGCCTCAGTTTCTCCATCAGAAAAAATAGAGGTAATGTCTATTTTGCAGTACGTTATGAAGTTTTTATAAAATCTCATACTGCTCTTCCCAGAATACTTTCCAGCAAAATCAAGGAGCTAAAGGATAGAAACATCAGATAGCCATGACAGCATGAGTTTTACCAGAGGTCTCACAAGCAAATGTCTACTAGTCCAGGCAGGTAATATAGAGATGTGAAGTGGTCCAAGTAACTTTGTGATGATTTAGAAAGTACTGTCTCTGAAAGGCACAGACCTATTAACCTCAAACTGATTGTTGCCACGCCAAAATGCAGGCTTAGGTTTTCTTATTTTTAAAAAGATGCCAGAAATCTGGGTGTTTGTGTGTAATCCTTTGCTTTCAAAATATTGGCAAATATTTCAGAATGTTAAATGATTTGTTGGACCAAACAACACAATCCTGGATGCAGCTAGTGGGCTACCAGTTTTTGGTCTTTGGATTCCAGTGAATTTTAGGGAAGGGCTTTAATTTTTCTTCTGGCTGAAGAATAGGTCTTCTTGGATGAGGAAACTTGCAAATATCTGAGGCTCTTGTCACCAGCACAGCTTCCTCATTTACCTTATAAGTAGCGAGGCTCCATTTAAAAGACAAGTCTTCCTGGTGAAGTGCTGAATGCTGACAGCTGCTAAAAACAAGAGAGCACAGCAGAATCTAAAGGTATTGAGAAGAAGTTGCAATACTTTATTGGAACAATGAGTGGACAGAGGGAATATTGGCTTCGTGTGTGAAGTAAGGATGAATGATGTATCCAGTAATGGCCAAGAACATGAACTTTTAAGAGAGGTCATCTAAGTCTCGTTAGGTCACAAAAAAAAAAAAAAATGTACACTTTACCCAATGTCCAGCATCTTTTAGTCTGAGATACTCAGGTTTAGGTCCATTTGTAGTCAATACCATTAGGTCTTTGTGAATATAAAACACGCTTTATTGACATCTTATTGCCTGAACATTTTAATCCTGATCTCTATTTTTTGTTTTATTTTAAGGAGCATCATCTTGGGAGAGGGGAGTGTTTTCTCTGCTGTTGCTTTGACCAAGGAGGTCACATTCTTAATGCCGAGATGGGGTTTGGCAAGTGCTTCTTGAAACATGACATCTATTAGAATCAACTCTTTGAAAATTCAGATTTTTGATGGTGTAAAATTGCTCATTTCTGAGTAAGACTGGAGAGGTTCTGGGGTGGGGAGTAGCCATTGCAAAGAAAAGAAAGATACTGGCTCTGTTCTAGGCCCTGTGCTAGTCTGTCTCCTTTGATAGTTTAATTTCAGGTTTCTGGGTTTCTGGGACCTTTCTGACTCAAGAAGAAATTCTGTAAGCTGCTTATTTTTCTCTTCATATAACAATAGGAGAAGGGCTCAATAAAAAAAATAAAGTAGGAAAAAAAGAAACTTTCTGTTCTCTGGATAAGGATTTTTCTATCTTTACATTCTCACAGAATTATTCTGTGTGCACTTTTTCCTCTCTTCCAAGAGCTACCCTGTACTGATGGTTTTACTCTATCAGTATATTATCATACAGGAGGCAGGGAGTCATGGTTAAATTCTGAGGATGCACTTTCTGCATTTGAATCTCTATTTTCTAATCCTCAGTATCCTAACCTGTTACATGCAGGTATTAATAAGATATTCATAGATTATTAGTATTACATGAAATCAGCCTTAATGAAGAGTAGTTCTTCTTCTAGTCATTTGTTCCTTATATCAACTCTGGAAAATTTTACAGGTATGGAAACAATTTAAGAAACTGCAATAACATGAAACTACAGTGATCTTAAAAGCCCTTTATTTTTTCTTCAGAACCAGTGCCTCTCATGAGACATTATAGATTTTTGTTGCTGCTTTTAATTCCACTGAAGGAATAGTGTTTCCCCTAAGACTGATGACAATTTTCCTGTTCATTGTGATGCAGGAATTAGGTTGATGGTGTGCTGGGTTTCTCGGTTGTAGTAAGGGATTTGGCTAAAAATGCATTACAGAATGCAAATTTAGTAGGTCTGCATTCTTAAAGGTGCAGATCAAAAACACTAAATGAGAACCTTCATGTTGCTAGCACCACTGGGTGAGACAGCAAAGATGAAGAAACATAGTTTCAAATAACAGACTTGCAAAACTTTTCTTTAACGGTAGAGGAAAACAACACTACTAGGTATACTTGTTTAAAGCTTTTCATTTTGTTTTTTAAAAATTCTAGAAAACAATTTAACAGATTAAATCTCTAGTAGGCAGCTTGACTGGCAGCCAGTGTCTCTACAACAGTTCAGAAGAGAGAGTTCTTACTGTTTTTCAAATTGACCTGCTCTAAAAAGGAAGAGGCTAGTCTAACTTCAAAGCAAATGTGGAGCTAAGAGACAGAAGAGAAATGGGCCAGGAGACTTACCGAGACCACATTTCCCTCTCCATTTCAGCTCTTGCCCTTTGATAAGGCTTAATAGCTCTCTGAGCTTCATTTTCAGCACTTCAAAAATGCAATGGAAGTAAATGCCTGCTTTCTATCAGGGATGCTTTTCCCAATGAGATAATGTATATGAAATAGTGATTGTGGAAGCTTTCCAAATGATAGAGATCAACACAAATATGAGGAATTATTAATAGTTCAGTTACAACTTGAAAAAAGCTAGGAGGGCATAACAGTATAAGATTCCATAGACATTATTTAGAGGTGTAACTTGTATTACTATTTTTATTTCATTATAAGATTTAATATCGATTTTGTTTTTATTTTTGATGCTCACAGGTATCTGAGCCTTGTTATGAATGATACAGTAATCTTTTAGCCAACATAATATAAATAAGTAAGTAGAAGATATAGTATGGGTAGGAATGAACATCTTTAAATATTTAGATTATACATTTCTTTACATTTTTTAAATTTTTACCCAAGCTAAGAATCTTATTTGCTAAAATACATCCATAGAGCTTAATAGATATTTCATGGGGTATTTTAATAGTCCGTGTTGTTTAGGAGAAAGCAAAACTGACCAAGGAGTATTTGCCCTCGAGTTCTCAGCAAAGCCTCTCTAGTCTTCCTTAGCCTTTTATGTCAACTTTCTGAGGCCACCATATTTAAAAAGGGCTTTCTAGGAAGGTGAGATCATTTCTTACTATGTGGCTTAAGAAAATCATCATGGGAAAGGAAATTTTGATTTAATCCTGGAAGTATGAAAATGATTTAAAAGACAAAAAGCAGAAGAGGACACACTAAATGCTGATGGTAAAGTCTAGATACATGGTATTCTGACATAGGTGCTTTTTACCATTGATTTCATTGTTCTTATTTCTCTTTACCTGTCTTAAACTTAAGAATTATACTTGATTTAGTATGTCTTATTTGTACAGTTTGCCTGGTCACATGGGCAGTTGACATATGCTAAAACTTACTTTTATATAGCCAAATGCAAGTATTACCCGAATTAAGTACTTGTAAAAAGCATATTTCCAATTAAGGCACCTTTTTTTTTTTGCCCTTTAAGAAGAGTGAAAAATCACAGCTCCCCAAAAGCTTCAGGGATAGAGCAGATTGTAGCTGTTGGTTGGTCCCATGGAGCTGCATACTGATTCACTCTGGACTATACTTGGTCCCTTCAAAACCCACCTCATTACACCCACAAACCTCTTAAGGGTAAAAGACAAGGTTTGACTTGGGTTTCCTTTGAAACCTCCTAAAGTTTTAAATTCTTGACTCAAAGGGCGACAGAATGGTCCCAGCCATTGCCTGCCATAGAGCCTGTTATCTGTAGGATGTTTGGACACTTCCAACAATAAACATAAATTGTGAACTCTCAAACACATTAACTGCCTCATTTATCACTCCAGATCTCAAACAGACCTCTAAGAAATAAACACAATTTATGTAGAAGTGTTATCAGGGCCCTCTTGTGGATGTGAATGCATTGATATGTGCAACACTTTGAGTCTCATTGGAAAATACTTGCATCTTCTCCTACAGCAGTAATTAGAGAGACATTAGACTTTAATCATTCTCAAATAATTTGTAGTCATCATTTACAAAAAAATGATCCTTTCCAAAAACTATTAAACTAAATTCCAAGACTTCACCACCCAAAACCTCTTCAAGAGGCTTGTGCCTGATAACAGAAATATACCATTTTCTATGGATGAGACACTTTTTCTTTTAATAGAAAAATTTCCCAGGGAGGTGTATTCTTTTATTTATTTACTTCTTAGAGTATTGATTGATCAACTACTTCCTAATGAGACAGTTCATTGAGCATGAGTTTGCAGGGAGTGAGTGTGAACAGGTAAATATGTGCAGTAAATAGACTGGACTGAGGCAGGTTAGTACAGCCTGGGGCTGACTCAGTTTACAAGGATCCTGCAGGCATATGGAAGAATGGGAGAAAACCAAGCAGTTATAGGTGAAATAATAAATCTCTGCTTTCACAACTCTGGAATCACTTCTGAGTCTTTGTATGCCATTTGTAGACATATTCTTTAATTCTTTAGCAATAGTGTGAAATTAGCTACCTTTCAATTGTATTTACAGTAACAACCTAAAAAGCTCAGCTAACCCTGAGACACTTCCTTTGCCAAAGTTCACATTGTACTTTTGTTATAAACATGCAAAGATTCATGGGAATGCTCACTGACCTTCAGATCTAGAACAGAGGAGTCTTAAAAGTTCTGTACACAGGAAGCTGATACCTTTGTTAATATAATTGAGAGGCTCGTTTGTTATATTCTCTTTCAATTGCTGTTCCTGGCAGTGTATCAAATATGACCTTATAAGGGACCACAATCTGCTATGAGACTGCCCCCTAACTTAGTGCATGTGCGCCTGCTCGCATGCACATGCGCTCGCGCTCGCGCTCTCTCTCTTTCACTCACTCACTGACTTGCTCTCTCTTTCTCTCTATCCATCTGTAGGCTGTCCTCATAAAGTTAGTTGCTACTCTGATTTAGTTTGAGTTCCTCAAATGTTGAAATTTTTGTTTGGAAAGGTAACATAAAAAGGCATAATAGCAGCAATAGTTATGAGAAAGAAATAGGTATTAAATAATCCCTAAGAGGTCTCTGGCCATGCCACTCTGAAATGCCAGATCTTGTCTGGTCTCAGAAGCTAAGCAGGGTCGGCCTAGTTAGTACTTGGATGGGAGACCACCTAGAAAGACCAGGTGCTGTAGGAGTAAAAAAAAAAAAAGCCCGTGAAGATGGCTGCATGGACAAGATTTCCTTACTGTGGCATTTTTAATGCAATATTATCTGTTCATTTTTTTAAGTTCTAAGTTTTCTCACTGAATAATATTTCCTATTTTTCTCATTCATTTCACATCTTTTTTAATGATACTGTCAAACCATGATAGTTTTCTTACTTGAAATAAATGTCTTAAACTCCTTTCCTACTAAATTAATTTCACTATAGTTTTTTTATAATATGAAGTTCTCAAATATACACATTTTCTATTTTTAGCCTTTTCATTGCTTTTGTCTGAAGAATGTTTACACCTATCCAACCCCCCAACACACCCAGCTCCACACTACGTTAGCTTCTCTCTTCTCTGAACACTAATACTAGAATTAAAGCCGGTGATTTAAGATTTATTTATATTATGGCTTAAATTTCCTCAAATTTCTCATGTGTGCAATATTCTTCATTTCTAATACGACCATGATTTGATCGTAGGTGGGCATTGCCTTCCACTTAGATGACCCTGTGACTTCTTGAATGGTACATCGTAAGAGCTCGATGCATGTTACTTAATTAATGCCTTAGGGAACCGTGAGGGACATGCCTTCCTACCATTTTCAGGTCTATATTTGGTCTGAAGCAATATTTTCTATTTTATTCTTCCCAATGATTTTCAACTAATTTACATCTTCATTCATTAAAATAAAATCTTATTTTAATGATCACCAGATTAAGCATTTAAATGATAACTTAATTTTTTTTTTACCATCGTCAATTTGGGAAGACAATGCAGTTTCATTCTGCTTCCAGACCTATTGGATCATGCTTTCAAATATTCCAAAACAAAATGATATTATAGAGATCATTCCTCTCTTCATTTTATATTTGGAATCATCCCACTAAGTTTTATACAAATTAGTGATGAGAGATGTAGATAAGATGTAAAGTTCCGGAACTGATACTTTGTATTAAACCTTGTTCTGTCATTTTGTTGTTGTTGTCCCTCTAATCCCAAAGAATAAGAAAAAATAATGGTCAAAAGTGTATTGTGCTCCCCAATAACTCCATTTATCTGCAGACATGAGAAATACAATTTTTCTATAAATCCATATTTTATGCCTTAAAATACGGGTAATAAATTATAATTACATTATAGTTGCAGTGTAGTAATATTGTGATGCTAATGGAAATGGGAGGTTAATTTCACTACTTCAGTTTTATGTGAACAAAACTGAGGGAAACCCACAATTTACTAGCCTCTTTTGTCCGCTGAAAACCCACTTCCATTCAGAGCTCTACCAGATCCGTTACATTCTGGAGTGAACCTGCAAATCAGTGCCTGGCTCCAGTTCTGACATCCACTCCTTGACTTTGGATAATTTGCATACTCTCTTGAGTCTCAGGTTCTCTATTAGTAAAACCAGGTGGTGGAATTGATTTGTTAACATATTTTTTGTTGCTGACCCTTCTGAGAAATTAAAGCGATGGATAACACATGACACATGTACACACGGACACTAAAATTATACACAGACTCTTTTTGGATTTCAACTGCCTCAAAGACAGTTCTTGGACCACAATAAAGAACCAATAGACCAGATGATATTTGAAGTCTGTGTAATTCACCCAGTGACCCTCTGGTCATATTTTTATTTTAAATCTAACAGTATACTGAGAGAAAAAAACAGACAAAGGAAGAAACATATAATATTTATAAGCAATAAGATATTTCAAGTGCAACACATCTGAGTAAGAGGTATCAATTTAGATACTAGATTGTGTTTGGAATGTGAAAATAATGACTTTGATATGCAGAAATGAATAAAATATATCAGTAATGAGGCATTTTAACAGTAATGTTTTAAATGATAAATTGCCGTTTATTACAAGATAATTTATACAGCTTCTAGAAGTACATGTTCTTCTCTGTCATTCAAAAATCCCATGTAGAAAAATATTCTGATTCAAAGAACAGATTAAAACATAATGACTTTCAAATTAATACAGAAGATACTATTATTTGAAATACATATTTTGAAGATGGTTTTTAAATAACCATATTTTACGTTTAGCATGCACACTTAAAATCTTCAGTTGAAATTATTTCACAATTAATTTTGGTTTAATTAATAAAATAAACTTTTATATTTTTTGTTTAAACAGCTTATCCTTGGGGTGTGTTTTAAAGTTATCTGCTTATTATTTTGATCAGTTAAGACAATGGCATTGTCTGACTATAGCTGAGAAAAATTAAAATGAAAATATTTTGAATTGTAATATCAAATTCAATTTTAAGAAAGTATAATGAAAAACATGATTTATTTTTCAGAACCAAAGGTACTATTAAAGGGAATGGGTAGAGAGGAGATGGAAAAAAGAAAAAGAAAAATTGTTTTTGCATACCAAACAAAAACTGCTTTTTAAAAGATAGTCAAAATTTACTGAAAATAGAGTACAGAAAAAAATAGGGTTTAATACATGGAAAATACATTAGGTTCAAAAGTATAACAAGTCACAGTATCAATATTTTAAGATTCATTAGTGTTATAAACTATAGCTAACCAATTTTATAATTGAATGGGTATGATCAAGGTAAAAGCATTTAGGGAGTTTTGTAAGTACCATAAGTTATTTCAGATTATTAATATCTATCTAGGAAATACAAAGCTAAATGTTTCTTACATTTTTCAGAAAATTGTAAACACTCAGGTTAAACAAAAACAAACATTTATAGAACAAATAAAAATCTGTTAAAAGTTAGATTGAACCACTGTTGTCCAGATTTCAATATAAAGAAAAGACATAGAGGAGTCTAAAATGAAGAGAATATTACTACGATTTCCAAAATCTTTGAGATACATATATGTCATGAGCCCTCATTTTTCAGATAGGGAAAATGAGTTTCAGAAAAGTTAGGTAACTCATACCAGCTCACTAAGAAATGTCAGAGTAGCTTATAACCAAAGTTTTTTCAGGCAGATTTCCTAACTCTTTATTTCCCCTATTTTAGCCAACATTGATAACTTCTGTTCTCTATTGTTAAAAGGGACTTTTACATCTTTTTCTAGATTGCTGTGCACATGAGTTTGCATTCTTGCATGTATGCAGAGTTAATAGACATTTCCTATTCCAGAATAATTTTAATGTAAGCCCTACTTAAGTAAAGATAACTTGGGCTAGCAATACATAAAAGAAATATAGCTCTAGACAAGATATATGTAATTTAATTCTATGCAAAAAAAAATTTAATAATGTAAAAATTATGTGAAGCATAAATAGCCTCTGAATGTAAGTTCAGCATTTTCTTAGTCCTTTGAAGAAATATATTTTGTAGCTCTATAGTAAAAGTGAAATAAACCACCAGACAAGAATCTGGTGAATTCAGCCTGGTTTAAATAGCCAAATCAGATAATTTAGGAACAAACAAACTCTCCCTGTCCCCAGATCACCTCTTAGGCTAGTTTCCTCACAGTACATATCTATTTGTCATTCAGAAAATACTCTATTAACTGAACTACTTGTAGAGAATTTCATTTTGAAGCATACATAAACTTTCAATATGAAATGTTTTATTTTCATAAAATTTGCTTAAAAATGAAGGCCTCTTAAATAATAGTTAGGAATACGATTCTCTATTTGGAAGGAGGAAACTAAAAAATTCATGGGGATGTGCAAACACCCATTTTTGACATCACGTTTTCCATGAAGCATCTCCTTGGTGATCTGTCATTGCAGAGCACGGGTCCACATGAACAGTGACCTCACAAGCTGCCCTGGAGAGTGAGCAGCCTGAAGGGCCACAGAGGACTTGAGTATCCTGTCCTCCAGGTAGACTTCCACATACACTGCCTTTGCTCAGGTACCATGGCTTCTTTGCCAGGTCACCATTCTAATTTTTTCGGGGAAGGGGTCAGGGAGAGGGAGGTATAGCTTTGTAGAGCTTTTCAACAAATAGATAGCTGTATCAGTAAGTTTACAGTGTTTTTGGTGATTAAAAATCATATATTTATTTGGTGACCAAGATTAACTTATTAATGTTATCTACCTACATTGTAGAATATGTCTCAACTGTTAAAGGTTTTAGCATGTCCTTACCTGTTCCTTAGAAGAATTATGTTTGCATAGTGTTTTATAGTGTGCAAAGGAATTATATAGGCACTATTTCATTTAAACACAAAGCTCTTTGTTGAAGTATTCTTTGCTTGATTGGTTAAGACATTGAGTTTCAGAGAATTGAAGATAGACTACTAAGATCACAAAACATTACCTTTCAGAGAAGTGACAAACCTATCTTAAAACTGAGTGGAGTAGCGCTGTTTGTTTTACTGCACGTATTTGGGTACTGTCAACAACCATTTGAAATTGGTTCTAAGACTATCTCTGGGTGATTCACAGATATGCATAATATAGTTCACTAGTTACCTCCATTCTTACAAATATACCTGAACCTTTTATAAAACAGATTGTTATTGTTTTGTATTTTTTAGAAATTCATAGTGATAGTTATCCTTTAATAAATCAATACAACAAACACACCAATATTTGGAAATTTAACTAAGCTAAATGTAAATACTCTTTGGCTAAACTAATATGGATATCACATAGTAGCTTCTACACCTCAGAATTTGTTGCATAATTCACAGATTTTCACTTTGGTTATTTTATATTTTTTCAAGTTTTGTAGTAATTCAGATAATATGTTTCTTACTATGCATAATTTCAACAAGTGAAATATCATTTAGAAACTTGAATAACTTTATAATAATGGTTTGTTTGTAAATCATAAAAAAAAATCTCAAAAATCTAACCACATCTTGACATTGATCCAAGTTCTTAAAATTATTCTTTTCTTTGTTGAATTTTTCATGACTATAAAGTTTCAGTGAGAACACTGGATCTTTGAAGCATTGCAATCATCAGGAAATGTGTAAGTAAGATTTGTGAAGATCAAAATAAATTTGACAAGGAAAAACATATCCTCTGTTCTGTATCATCCAGGTTGGTCAGATTTAAATAATATATAAGGAAAATAATTCTGTGGTGCAGTTCTGCTAAAGTTATTTTAACAAATTAAGGAAGAATTCCTTTTAAAATTTAAATATGAATTCTATGAGTAATGTGATATATACTGCATTTTTTTGTCCAGCTCATGACCCAGCTTTATGTTTTCTAACAGAAATACTTAGTGCCTATATCTGTCTCACCTTTAAATAAGGATGAGATGGTTATTGATCTTAACCTGCTGATACATAAGGATTAAAACATAAAGAATGGAAGATTAGAAGTAGAAGAGACACTAAGGTGTCAATTTTATCAGAACTACATAGTAAATATAATTATGAAAATATGGAGAATATGAATTTACCCTCAAAATTCTAACCATTAAAAAACACTTCTTGTCAAGCCATTTGGAGCCACCCTGAAGCTACTGTCAAATCAGAGAAACTTTGTCCTTCAAGAATGATGTGTTTATCATATTTCATATAATGTTGCAGCACAGGCTGTAGTGTTGGCAAATGGTGCTATTCATATTTTGGTTTCACCAGAAAATTGCCTTTTTTCTCCCAGAAGCTTTTAATAGTTTTGTTAGGGATTCCAAAGCCAATTCATTTTGATGAGGCTTAAACAGGCAGCCATTTATTAATAGTGATCATTTTAAGTTTCTTAATTTTTCAAATAAAAACTATTACAAAACATTTAATATGTATTCTAAAAAAATAATTTAATTTAGAAAAAGGTGACACAAACTTTTTTTTTGGAAGAGCAATAGTGCAAGAAATTTTTTTTCAAATTTAATGAACTACTCTGAATCTCTATTTCCTTTTCTGTAAACTGGAACTCGTTCTATTTAGCTTGCAAAGATTATTGTTGAGAGCTAGAGATAATATAAGTAAAGCTCCTCCCTAGTATAAGTCCTGGTACATAGTAGCTACTCAAATAAGTGCCAGCTAAAAAAACAAAACAAAACAGTAATACTTACTAAATGCATATTGATTACTGGTCTATAATAAATAGAAATTGGTATTAACACAGATTAAAAGAAGTAGTAGCAGTGTAGTTTTATGAATGAAGAATAAATATATATACACATCATATTTCATTGATGCTAGGGATGTTTTTTGATCCTACCAGGAGATGTCAAGGAAGGATTTTCATACAACTGGGTGTGACTTCCATTTATCTGATGGCATTGTAAGACAAAATGAATTATAAGATGCATCCTGGCTTTAGAGATTTTAAAATGTGAGAAATCAGTGAAAACAAATGACAGTTGGCTTCTGCCATAGAAAGAAAATGATAAACTACAACAAGCAAATCAAGAATTGTGCTACCAATATTACCTACACGATGGTTAAAAATGGCTAATGTTGGATTTTATTTTATTCTCCTTTAAACATATTCGCTAATCTGACTCGTTTTATTTGGAAAAAAAATGGAATATTTTAAATTTCTAGGATGTTCATCATGTGTCAGGCTTAGGACTACAAAAAACAATATTTCTCAAAACAAGGGTATTACTTTTGGTCCCATAGTAATTTTTGAGATATAAACAACATCAAAGTTCTTTAATGCCAACAGAATAAAATTTTAGATTTACAATTTAAACAGTTTTGTTACAAATAGATTTTCCAATATTACTATTTTATTAAGTATAGTAATCAATTCAAAAATTTTCTTTCTTTTCTTATATGTATCTTTTCAAAGAAACATTATTTATTGGGGAGAGGGAGAGAGGTTGATATAGATTTGGTTAGTCCAATCTGCCTTATATTAAAAACTGTCTCAGGTACAGGAATTGAAGAATCGTGGCTACTCTGGGTAGATAGTTTTATTGATTTATATATGATCATTTTTCATTTGTTACAGTCCATCCTTAATCTCATTTGCTGAAAAATTTACATTGAGTACCATGCTATTGAATTTCACGATGTAAAAAAATTAAAAACTACTAAGCTTATGAGTTTACGTAAGATAAAAACCTAAATGTGTTCTGAATCCATCATTTATTAATGAAAATGCCACTCAAGTTGGACAAAACACCTAGACAATGTGTACTTACCAGGCACTGCTCTAAGTACTTTACTCATACTAATTCATTTAATCCTCTTAACAACCCTGTGAGAGAGATACATATTGTTATGTCCATTTTACAGCTAAGGAAATTGAGTCAGAGAGATGAAATAGTTAGCGAAAAGTGCAGCCCGGATGCAGACTGAGATGGTTAGGCTTCTCTTATATCACAACATAATTATGGGCAACTGATTTAATTCAGACATGAAAATACTTCGCTTTTTTGTAGAGTGTGTCTGTTGTTTAGTTTATGAATTCCAAACTACTCAAAAAAGCTGATCACAGATCTCTGCATTTATAAAGTAAAAGTATTATATTTTCTTGAATTAGACTGTTTATAAAATGAAATTTGACCTTATTTGATCAGGTAAATAGAACATTCTACCATTTAAATAAAATGTTGTTTTTAAAAAGTAGGTAGAACGATACATATACTCTTTAACTTGTTATAGAGACTCTGACACCAGAGAAGAGTCTTATATGTATTTATACCCACGGCCATTTACCACATTTTCTCTTATTCATTAAATAGTTAAATGTAAGTTAGAAAAACTCCACAAACTATCAAAATCTGATATTTACAAAAAACCATAGCATATTGTTTTATAGGCAAACGTGTTTCTCTACATCATTTAAGTTTGTAAATCTGAATATAAAACATGTTTAAAAACTGAAAACATCGAAGAATAAATGAAATAATTTTTTTTTAATGTCACAGGAACACTTTTATGGCCAAATAGTCCAATAAAACTTTCTAGTTTCTCCAGTCTACTCTAAATGTAGGTGATTGAATAAGAAAGAAGTATGTTTAAGTTTCAAACAATATTTGACACCTTTATCACCTGGAAATTAAAAACAAATCTGTTATACTCTTTTATCTTTGTGTCTCCAAATTCCTAGCATTTAAGGCCTTAAATAGGTTCTTATACATTCTTATAAATGAGGTTCCTTATACATTCTAGGCACTTACTTTATTTACCAAAGGAGCATTATTTGCATATTTTTGGTATTATATTGGAATATATATAATACATAAATTATATCCCTAGTAGTGAAACCAATGCACAATAATAGTCTGAAATACTTTGTTATTAGCAAGCAGATTACATTCTCTTTCACCTTAATGTTAAGTGCATTAAATTTCATATGAAAATTTATAATATTTGTATAAAAATATTAACCTTTTTACTTTACCAATGTAACAAAAACAACACGTTATTCAATCTTACTAGATATCAATTGAGTGTATTGCCTTCATGAAGAATTAGTTCGATTCAATTTAACTGTCTGAGAATCATTCCTTGCTCATTAAAATGTACACGCAGTCAAGGATATGTCTATGCAATGCCAAACCATCCATATTAATATTCCACTTTACACCATTTCACTGTTGTACAAACTGAAATGTTGATTATGAATTTGAAGTGACTGGTAAAGGAGACATGTACTGATGATTGTTAAGTACCTTGTATATGACTGTATGCAATTGTATTGAGGTTTGGAAGCCCTAATTCATTAATAAAAATATGTATAGAAATGAGTTATTTTTTATTATCACATAGAATGGTAATAAGTCAGTGGTAAATTATTTTTTAAGAAAACATTATTTGAAGATGATTGATTTCAGACCACCAGATGATTTAATGTAAGACACTTGTCAAGTGGAGCAGACCCACTTCTGTCATGTGAATCACAATATATTTTGTCCAAAATCCACCTTTAATTTAAAAGCAGAGATTAGATTGAAAATAAGTATATGATAATGATGTTAGGTGCTCACTATCACCTAATTTTTACAGCTTTGCATTTGTCACCCAACCATCATCTGGCAATAAGTGCCAGGCATATGTACTTGGAGGGAGAATCTCACTTTCTTGACAAGAACCTCAGATGAATTTCCAGTGTACTTTTACATATTGTCTTCTTCTCTCAGAAACAAGGAACGAGGTGTATGAAACTGGACTCAAGAAGATTATAACCGCTAAATTTCTTTAACGGTATAAGCCTGGTGTAAGTACTTAGTGTCCTACTATTTACTCAGAGTACTAGCAATGGGAATCAAAAGAGGCATGGGGCGTGAAAGAGGGAAATGTTACACTAGTTTTATTAACAAAGAACAGAGTAGATAACTTCAAATATCTCACCAATTTCAACTAAGTGTAAACATTAACTATGTGCAAAGAAGTCTGCTAAATATTTCAAGTAGAGTAAAAAACATTAGACTGAAAATAAGTATGTGATTATGTTGTTATGAGTACACTATCACCAAATTTTTACAGCTGTGTGTTTGTCATCAGCCAGTGCAGGAACTATTAGGCATACACAGATGGAAGGAGGGTCTTAGGCTCTTGATCGAAAATCTCATCTGAATTTCCAAAGCACATTAAAATAATATATTCATTGAAATATATTAATCTTTGTGCTTTTCTTTTTATCACCTGACCCTTTTCCTGCTCAGTTGGAAGCAGCCATGCTGCCCCAAAGAGAATTAGGATTGTTATAGCAGAAATGCTTAAAGAAAGTCAGTGTTCAGCTTCTGACTTCCACAATTGGTCTGTGAGATCCAGAGCAAGATAAATCTGGAGAATAGGCCTTTCTTAAGAGAAAAAAAAACAGTCTTCTAATTCTCAAAGGTATCCTCAAGAAGTAGACTCAAAGGGAGAGTTACTAGGCATAGGTAAAGAGAACTCAGTCTAAGGCCCAAGGGAAGCCAGACAGGAAGAGGAAATGAGAGGCTTCTGTGATTCAGAAGAAGGAAGAGGTAGGGTAAAGAGATCAGATGACAGTGTCCCAGTTTTGAAGGAGGTGGAATGGGCAACAGAACATCCAGACAAATAACAGGAAGTCCAGGAATATCATGGCTTTAGTTCATGGCAGTAAAATCTACAAGCATCTCAAGCCTGGATTCAGCATGTTGCCAGCTGAGTGGGTGCTTAGCAGGTAGTGGTGAGCCATAGCTCTCCTCAAGGGGCAAGGTATCCTCACCCAAAAGCCAGATGGGGAAAACAGCTGGGCCTAAGAAGGATATGCTGAACCAACAGGGAATGGAAAAGTATCAAGTTAGACCAGTTACAGCTCCCTATAGTACCGCAGAAGAAAGAACAGATGAGTCTATGAGTCATAGATTTGACTACGAGATGACAGCAGGGGTATCTATGAGCAGGCACGGCAAAGGATTAGCAAGGGCAATGAGGACAGGAGAGAGAAACCCCCTTCTCACTGCCTTCATGTCATAAGCTGCTTTTTCTTCCTAGCTGCCATTGATTGATGGAAGTAAAAAGGAAGAACAGCCTTTGATGGAAATTGAATGAGGTAATAGAAATAAGGCTCTTTGAAACTAAAAAGATGGATTTATTCTTAACTGCCAGATTTGCTTCCCATTCTGTCAGTCACAAGACTCCCCACATTTTGTGAAGAATTCATGAAGTCAAGACTCCTTACATAGAATTAAGCAGTGTGTGTGTGTGTGTGTGTGTGTGTGTGTGTGTGTGTGTGTACCACTTTGTAGTTATACTGGATAATGGCATCTGAAGAAGGAATCTATACAATGGATATGTTTATTTTTTATTAGTTTAACACAGCTCAGTTTCCCTTTCTCATTTGCTGAATCTAGTTTAACTTTTATGCACAGACCAGGAGATTCAATAGACATGCAAAGGTAGGGATATTGGGGGAGCACAGATTGTTTGGATAGATAGATTCTTGAACTTGGTAAACTAAATTTACTAGTTTTTATTGTCTGCCTTGATAAAAAATCTGAAATTTCAGCACGGTAGGAGAATAGATATCTAACCTTGTGTTTGATAATTTATATGGCATATTTAACCTACACTGAGAAATTCTGTCCATGCTTTTCAGTTATGTTTTTAAAAACCTCTGGAAAATTAGGGAGGAGGTTTTTCTCATCTCCAACTTATGTTTATGACCATTGTTTTTCACCAAAGTATTGCAACTTCCTTAAAAATGCTCTGCCTCTAGAATTAGCCATCTCTAACTCTATTCTCCATATTACAGGGAGAGTGAATTTTCTTACATACCGATCTGAATTATATAGCTCTCCTGCTTACAAAAGAATTAAAACTGCACAATTTAACATGCTGTACAAGACCATTGATGTTCTGGACCTTGTTTTTTTCTTTATCCTCATCACCAACCCCACTCCACACTCATTCTCATCATCAAGTCTGTTGATATACTGTTACCTCTCTTCAGAATACTCTTCTCTCCCTGACTTTGACATCTCACTTTGCATACTCTCTTAATTCCTAGACCACTTTCAGATCATGGCTTAGACCTTTTTCCGAGATGTCTTTTCCCACTCTTTAATTCGAGCTATGTGCTTCTCTTAGGTGCTTCTACAGCTCCTTGTATTTTCTCCATCCTGGTATGTCATAACTATTTACCTGTCTCTAGTCTTCTTCCAACTATAAACTCAGAGAAGGTAGTAACTAATGTATTCACTGGTTATCTCTACAACCTGGCAAAGTGATTGGCACACAACACAGTAAAAGCTTCATACCCAGTTGTTGAAGATTAAAATGAGGCCTAAAGTAAGACTTTTTAGCTTTGCAAAAACCACACTTTTTTTGTTTTTGTGTTTCAGAGCTTATTTTTCTTCTATTCACATAGAGAAGTGAGAGTTGGTTACTTTATGTTGACTACTTTCTGTTAACAGATATAGTTTTAGAGTTGAAAAGAAAAATTTGATCCTATCTTCCTTCCTCCCTCCCTTCTTTTTTCTCTCTTCTTCCCTCCCTCTCTCCCCTTTTTTCTTTCATCTTTCTTATTTCTCTTTTTCTTCCTCTTTCTTTTTAAGTATTAAGATACCCAATTAATTGGCATAACTGTCTAAATAGAGACTCAGTGAATTTTTCCCCCTAAACATGTAGCCTTATATTAGAAAATGAAGAACTTTCTTAAGAAGCAAAAAGCAAGCCTATGAGTACATTTATGTTTTATATGTTTAGATAGTGAGTGGTAATTCCTCTAATATTTAGTATTATCACTGTGGATAATCACTGATATTTTATAACATCTGTATGAATGCTTGCTCAATAATCAAGCGAAAAATATTTAAGCTACTATTTAGAGGAACTCCCCATTTCACTTTTGTAAGTCATATTTACTCCTTCCAAAATACAAAGAACTTTTATATTTTCTTTTTTTTTTTTTTTCAAATTTCAGTGGAAAGCTTTTTTTTAAACTTTGCTCTGATTTTTCTGGTGACTATGTACATATCAGAAAAGTTAAAATGCACAGAATAGTCCAGTCATAAGGAGATACTTTATTGGTTAAAGTAATGAATTCGAAAGAATACCAAGTGAAAATCACTTTCCACCTCTAGTTATCTCAGATATAGGGGTTACCATTTTAAGTTAAGTCTGGATAGTATTTTAATCTTATGGAGAAAAAGCAGAGTTGCATATCTCTGTCTTGATAAGAATACAGTATGCTTGTATTAACACTCCATACATGTTTTTGGCTTTCTTCATGAGTTTTAAAGCCCTTAGAAGAATAAGACTTACTTTTATATAATGTATTATGACCTCAGATCTCTGGTTCTTAACCTAGTTTAGGAAAACTATAATAGAGATCCATTGATTATTTTGCTATTATAACCTCCCGCCAATTTTGTATCTACTAGGTTAAAGCTGCATAAAAAAAATAAGAAATCAGGGTGGACATAGTTGTTATGCTGCTCAGCAACTCAAATTGATGTCTTTGAATAATAAAACATGAACACAACAAAACATTTCTTAACAGCAACACAGTTTGGTGGGGAGATACTTTATAAGCTTTTCTGAGAGGGGGTAGTAAACAGTATCTTTAGTGACAAAAAGTTTAAAACCACTGCTTTCTATAAATAATTCATAACAAAACCTCACAGGTAAGTAAACATCATAGAAAAAGAAGTGTTAAGCTTTATAAAAAATCAACTAGAGGAAAACATACTTAAGTGGGTTCATTTAGAATAATTTATTGGCTAAATTGGATACATCAGGGTTTGATGTATTGAGCGCTTTCAAATCATTATAAAAATAAGCTACAATGTCTTGACAACTCTACAATACCATTTAAATATTTTGTTCATATCTAACTATTGACCATGATGCTGATGTCACACTGCAGAGTTAATTATACCATATACTTTCTTTAAAGTGATGGACAGTGTATGCTTTCTTAGCTGCTTATTTCACATTTCTCTGGAAGTGCTTTGTCAGTTAAAGCTTTCAACTAGCTTAAAAGTAATGCCTTCCTCAGTTCTCTATGAGTGGAAAGAAAACAAACGAACTCATATTTGACTGTAAGGTCAGCATGACATAAAGCAACAAGAGCCATTAAATTAAAAATGAGGTTTACATTCTGGGACTAATCCAGCAGTCTTGCAATGGTCTTCCAAACTCCACAGCTGCGTAAGGTTGTGGACAAGCCTAGGCCCAGCATCCAGGCATGTGCCTGGAGCTCTCTTTGGAATGTGGTCAACTCCAAGGAGAGGAAAAGATTCCCTCATGTTTTGCCTCGCTTCGACTATAGGATATTCAGACAATGTATAAAGCACTGCTATGAAAGAAAGGCTATTATTTAGCTTATCAGCAACACTTCTAAAATCTTTAAATCTTCCCTAATGTCAAGGAGGACAAATTATTAAAGGAAACTTTTGCTTATTTTCAAGTTTTTCATGGCCACATCCTTTCAGGCTTAACTCAGAAGATGTTAAGTTCTATTAGTCTTAGGTAATTTATGGTCTGTAGGTCCTTATTTCTGAGTTTTAAATAAGGATGTGATCCAACCTGAATGCAATTATCTAGGCCCTGTTTAACCTGGATTCATATTATGGATGTAGATTAATTCAGATTGGATAAGATTCCATAATATTGGGTGAATAGTCATTTATTTTACTGCTTTTTCTTCCATTTTTGGATTTGATAAGGACCAGGGAGTGTGGAATTATGGTAAATTAAATAGATGGCAGATGCTAGGTAAAGATAGTAACTGTCCTTTTCAACAAAACTTAGAGTAAGGAAAATATAGACTCCAAGTGATATTCCCATTAAAATCATCACATGACTTAATCAAGTGAGGACAAGAAATTTAGGATCTGGCATTTTGCTAGATTATCTGGCTGTGTATTTCCTGTAAAATTTAAGAGATGTGGAAATTCCCTATATCAATGGCATTTTAAAAGCCATACTTTGGGAAAAAGTTGTCATTTCTTGGGTCATCTGCTTGTCCATTTCACTTTATCAGTGAAGCCATGGTTGTTGAGTTGTTGAATACAAAAATGAGACAACTTAAAAAATTTCTTTTCTTTGAGTTTTGAGTTCTTGTTATATACAGTGCTCTGGAGATTGTAAAGATATTTAAAAGAATGTGTAAAGAGTAAGTGTAGATGAGAGAAATTGTTTACAGATTCACAACAAAAACTCCATAAATAGCCATCTTACCAAAGGAATGCAAGATATCATATGCAGACAGACAAGATCTCTTGTGGGCATTTTGTATCATACCCTTCTTAAGGATAGGAATGTTATTTTTTGGCTTGATGACTTCATCATGATTTCTAGACCAATTGTTCCATTTTGTGACATTATTACCATTAGTAAAAATAATCTAAGCATGTAGTATACAGTATAGAATTTTGGAGGGGTTGTGTTCTATCAAGCTATCAAGCTCTCTGTATTTTAAAGAGATAGTCAAAAGTCAAAATCAGTATCATTGTTCTTATTTATAATGAAAGGGTGATAGGCTCTTTAGATTTCTGATAAACAGGCCCCAAACTCAAAAGGCTATACTTTTCAGGGAAAGGAATTTGTTGAATACTTCTAGCTCTAATTTCAAATCAAATCCATCAAATATTCATATATACATAGAAATAGCAAAAGGCAACTTCATTTTCTGGACTCTTTGGTTTCACTATAGCATATACCAGACTAATTTGATAAAATAATAGCTGAAACTTTAGCCTAATGAAAAAATAATACTAGCCATTATTACTTGTGAATACCTGTATACTCTTTTGTTTTCTATTGATCTCAAAACAAATGGGCAAAAGGCAAGTTTAATTAAAGAGGTTAAATGGCTTGCTCAAGCTCATCCAGCTAGTAAATAGCAGAAAAGTAGAGCACAGGCCTAGGTCAGACCTTTGGACAGTAGCCACCATCACATATATCACTGCATGTATGGATAACTTAGAAGTTAAAGGTTAACATGTTTGGCAGAAAATGTGTGCCAATTGTATTTGTATATCATCTGTGTAGCAATAAATAATTTTAACATTAAATAGAAAAATAATAGCATTGGCTAAAGCATGATGTTTTTAAATGAAAACAAAAAAAATTGTTATAACAACTGATAATTGCTTCGGACTCAAATGGCTTCTCAAAACTTTTTAAGGGAAATAGTTTCATTAACTCAATAATCTATTTCAGTGATATTCAAGTATTTTCTGACATATAACCTGTCTTATGATTTAATTTCACCATAGTACAATAAGAAAGAACATGACCTATAAAATAAAAGTTATGATGACGACATAGAGATGGAGACATTAGTAGGCAGGAATTTGTAGAGGAAAAGATTTAGAGGCTAGGTGTCATGTTTTTTCAAAAGCTTTTTTTTAAAGCTTGACCTGAAGTATTAAATCCTAGTATTTAGATATCTACACTGTGAATCAACATCAAGAATATCAAACATTCTTATGAGGTTGCAAAATAATAATAAAAACAACAAAACCAACTCTCCTGGTCACCACATTCTGTTCCCCAACAGGTGAGTGAAATCAAGAAATTTTAAAATTATGTAAAAAATTTTTATTATGTTGGAGTTTAAATCTATGCTGGTGAAAAAGTATTTTTGTCATCAAAATATTATTTTAATTCAAAGTAAAAAGAATCAGATAACAAAATGATCACACCACTAATTGTTCTCTTAGGCCCATTATTTGAGTGTGAAAGGCTAATGACATTGTTTTTATTCTTTATTGTTTTGGATACACTTATAATCAATACAAGAAGAGATCTCACAAAGAAAAGGTGAAAAAAAAGAAAGGATGGAGATAGGGACTATGGGAATAGAAAATGATACAATCATGTGTACTGATACATGTAGCGATATAACAAAAGAATGTTCTCCATGGTGATACTAAAAATAGAGAACATGCCATGGAACTCTTAGTCAAGGAAAGCTATCATCCCACCCCAAAGTGCCTTCCATACTTGTAGAGAGTCAAAATTGTAGAACAATGCACTATTATAATT
>NW_006432669.1:8030075-8055022 GCF_000325575.1 Pteropus alecto
GAAGAAGCAAATCACTGTCTGGTAAATAAATGCAGGGAAGACATTACAAGAATGATGTTTGGCTGTTCTTGAAAGTTGAGATATGAATGGGACTAGTATCAAAGAGGGAAAAGTCAGGCAGAAAATTGACGGTAAAAAGATTTACCTGGCTGGCATATAAGATGAATGTATGGCAGTGTTGGATAAAGAGAAGCAAGTTATAAGAAGTGATGCTCGAACACCATTTCTGAGTACCTACTATATGCTTGCACTAATAAGAAGAGTAGACCAATTCAAATATAATCTGAGGATACAGCCTAGGTAAAGATGTTTTTTAAAAGATCATTTTGAGATTCTAATGTGCAGCTGTATTTGAGAATTACTATAATAAGTAACTGGAAGTCAATGAATGTTTTAAATGAGGAATTGGCAAAATTAGATCCTTTTTAGGAAGATCACTTTGGCCTGGTCAGTGGAGAATAAGTGTATGGATGTATAAAAACTTTGAAGAACTGAATACCAGTCTAGCCTTATGTAATACAAATGTGTTCACAGAAAAGACATGTAGATAGATATTCTAAAGAAGAGTCTATTTTTATACTAATGTTGACTATTTGGAATACTTAGGTTAAACTCTTACTAAATGCTGTAACCTAGAGTTACAAAATTTGCATATTATTAAATTGCCACATAGACCTGATGAACTCAAGCCAAGGGCCCTGTTTAGAGCTTTTTTTAATACTCATTTCAAATGCCTTATGAGAATTCACTGTTTATAGATACTCATAGCTAAGTTTCAGTAAATTGAAGTTTTGGTAAGAAACAGTATAGTAACACTATTATGCCAATTTTTTGATCAAATTAAACCACTTTATCTTGTTTTAAGGGTCACACTAGTATTCATTATTATTATTCTGTTGTTGTCCCTTGGTAAACTGTAAGTATTTATCAGTTAAAGGAAATGGATAATTAAAAATGCATTAAGAAATTAGACTTCAGTAAATGTTTTCTATAGTTTCCAAAGTTGCTTTTTCTCATTAACTATTACTGTGCATAAGGTGGTGTATTTTATTTGTAAGATAATGTCCAATTTTAAAGAAATTTAGAAAAAGAATTGGGTCTTCTAGTTTTTCTGTGCTGTTAATTATATAGATCATATTTATATGATCTTTCTATATATGATCTAATAAAAAGGCACATATATATGCCCAAAACTGGTATATATTATCTAGAAAACAATAATCATTTTCAATTAAATTTGACCAGTGCCACGAACTTGTTTCTTCGTGTGTGTGTATGTGTGTGTGTGTGTGTGTACAGAGAATTTTTTTCCTTCTTGTATGTATGTGTATATATGTGCATATATGTGTGTGTGTATATATATATATATCCTTTTTAAAAAATATATCTCCAGTAACTTGCCTCAGAAAAGGATTCTAGTTTGTCTTCTAAAGAAATATTTTCAGTTCATACAACAATGTGAATTGTGTTTTCTAGTTATTATAATGGGTTGTATTATTTTAAGCCAGTATCTAGTATTCCCTGAAGTATCCTTCTTAGAATTGGATCAAAGGCACTCAAAAAGTTTCAACTGTGTTTAGTCTAGTATGCTTCACTGAGTAGAAAAAGAATAATACATTTTCCCCCTCCCTCCCTTTTTTCCTTCTTTGATTTGAGATGTTAAGAAGCTCTAACCAAAAAGAACATTTTGCAAGAAAGATTTTCACCAGTGTTAAAGGTGAAATGGGGAACCAGTAAGGTTAAGTGACTTTCCACATGCCCCAAAATAAGTGATGGTGTTAGGCCACAGACTCTTCCAGCTTCCTATTTCGATTCATAATACTCCCAAAAAAGGTTCATTAAAAAAACTACAAAACCCACAATACTTTGTCATAATGATATGGCTCTACTTAACTTTAGAGATTTGTTTCCAGTCTTGGAAACAGTCATATATATAAGCTATTTTTCCTAGTTTGAGGAACATCAACCTCTTTCAGAGATTTTAAACTTTTTCTCTATATTTTTTGCATTTAAAAACTCTTGAAAATCTGATAAACGTTATAAATTTCCTTCTCGCAAAAATGTATATACACTTATGTAGACAAAATTTTGCATACCACTTTAAAGGTTCATTTTTGTAAAGTTAATCAAGGAGATAAAGGGAGCTACCTAGAAGGAACATATAATATAGCTTTTTAGTATTACATATAAGTTTTTTTTTTCCTCTAAAGATTTGTTAGATGCAAAAGTTAAAATTCTTCACCTAAATGGCATGAAATATTATGGATTAAGATCCAGTTTACTTTAACCATCAATTTTAGTACTTTTTCAATTTTGTAAACTCTTAAAACATGGGTACACAAAAACACTTAAAAATTCTAATTATACTGTATAAATAAAAACAAAGCCTTACAATTTTCTCTGGACTTTACATAGTATGATATGTTATGAATGTAAGGCTTTAATAACATTGTAAAAATTTGAGATCTCATAATCTTGACCCAAACTAAAACAGACATACTCCAAATTTAATTTTTTAAAGGTAAAAATGACATTCACTTTGTATGAAACTGAAGATGTTTCACCATCCCTGCCAAGATTTTGGGTAATTGTGCAGCAATAACTTCAGACATCATTTCTGGAAATTCAACACTCAGTGTCCGGGACTGAATAAATGTATTCAAGCAGTACAGATGAAGTTGTTTGACAAGCTGTTGGTTTAACAAATGGATAAGAAACGTGTAAGAAAAGTAATAACTTCATATACTATTCAAACATGGCAACTTATTTTTCTAACAATATAAATATTTGCTGTGTTTTCTTCTTACTAAAATAAAAATAACTTCATCCATTATCTAGAATAATATGTAAAACATTACATACTCACAATGAAACATTCTGATAGTTCAAAAAGATTTTTTTTTTTTAATGAAAGTAATTCATATTGATCATCCTGTGGAATTGTGAATGTTTTGGTGTATTTCTTTCTAGTGTTTTTCTTTTTATACATGTATACATACATATCTAGGTATATATGCAATATTCACATATGCATATATATTTTTAAAAATGCCATTATCTTATAAAATGTCTATTAGTCTAGCTTTTTCACATAACATTATATTGACTCTTTCCATGTCAATAAAAACAACCCAACATAACTCGTTTTTTAATTTTTGGCAAATAATTCATATCCATTATTTTAAAAGTCGAATAGTACTGCAAGATTTATAACAAAAACAGCAACACAACTATATGCCAACAAACTGGACAACCTAGAAGAAATGGAACAAATTCTTAGAAACTTATAACTTACCAAGACTAATTCAGGAAGAAATAGAAAATCTAAATAGACTAGTTACTAGTAAGGAGAGTGAATCAGTAATCAAAAATATCCCAATGAAGAAAAGCCAGGGCCAAGTGGCTTCACTGGTGAATTTTACCAAACATTTAAAGAAGAATTAACAGCAATATTTCTTAAACACTTTCAAAAAAATCGAAGAGGAGGGAACACCACAAAGAGCCCCAACTAGCCAAAAAAATTCTAAGAAAGAACAACAAAGCAGGAGACATTCCATTTCCTGATTTCAAGCTATACAACAAAGTTATAGTAATTAAAACAGCGTGGTATTGGCATAAAAACAGACAAATAGACCAATGGAACAAAATCAAGAGCACAGAAATAAACCTAAGCAAGTATTTGACAAGGAAGTCAAGAACATTCAATGGAGAAAAGACAGTCTCTTCAATAAATGGTACTGGGAAAGTTGGATATTCACATGGAAAAGAATGAAACTCAACCCCTATCTACACCACTTATAAAAATTAACTTTAAATGAATTAAAGACTAAAATGTAAGACCTGAAACTATGAAACTCCTTGAAGAAATATAGGAAAAATGCTCCTTAATATGGATCTTGGTAATGATTCTTTAGAAATCACACCTACAACATAAGCAACAAAATAAACGAACAAGTGAGACTATATCAAACTAAAAATCTGCACAGCAAAAGAAACATTAACAAAGTGAAAACACTTTGAAGTGGGAAAAATATTTCCAAACCATATATCTGGTATGGAGTTATTATCTGAAACATAAAAAACTCATGTAACTCAAGTGCTAAAAAAAAAAAAATCCAATTAAAAAATGGGCAAAGATCCGGAATAGACCTTTTTGCAAGGGAGATATATATGAATGGCTGACAGGTACATGAAAAGATGTCATTAGGGAAATGCAAATGAAAACCACAAAAAATATCGATTTCTTTTAGAAAGGTCATGATTAAAAAGATAAGAGATAATAAATGCTGGCATAGATGTGGACAAAGGGAACCCTTGTGCACTGTTGGTGGGACTGTCAGTTGGTACAGCCACTATAGAAAACTGTCTGGAAGTTCATCAAAAATTTAGAAGTAAAACTACCATGTGATTGAGCAATTACACTTCTGGGACTGTATCCAAAGGAAATGAAAACACTAACTCAGAAAGATCCCTGCACCTCCATGTTCATAGCAGCAGTATTTACAATAGCCAAGACATGGAGACAACCTAAGTGTCCATCAATGAATGAATGGATAAAGAAGATGTATTGGAATATTATTCAGCCATAAAAAATGAAGAAATCCTACCATTTGAAACAACATGGATGGACCTTAAAGGCATAATGCTAAGTGAAATAAGTCAAAGACAACTATTGTGTGAGCTCACTTATATGTGGTATCTGGGAAAAAAAAAAAAAAAAAAAACCCCGCCAAACTCACTGGAAAAAAAGATCAGATTTCTGGTTACTAGTGGGGAGATGATGGGCAGAATTGGAGGAAGGTGGTAAAAAAGGTACAAACTTCCAGTTATAAGATAAATACTATGGATGTGATGTGCAATGTGATGACTACAGTGCTGTGTGATATATAGGAAAGTTAAGATAGCAGATCCTAAGAGTTCTCATCAACAGAGAAAAATGCTTTTTTCCCCTTTTATTTTATATTTTTATATATATGTAAATAACTGATATGTTGAAATTTTACAATAGTGTGTCTTTTTTCAATTGTGCTATGCCTTACGCTGGGCCATTATAGTCAGATAACTCATATCCTTCAGTTTCAGCAACTTTTCCTTTATAATTTCTTGCATAATTTCTTATCCCTGATTTTCTCTATTCTTTCTTCTGGACATTCCTATTAATTGGAGAATGGAACCCCCTGTATTAATCCCCTAAATTTGCTAGCTCATATTTCTAACTTTTCGTATCTTTTCAAAATTTTTTTCTGAGAATTTCCTATTTATACTTCAGCCCATCTATTGAATTTTTATTTTTTTGTCTTCTATACTTAATTATCCAAAAGTAATTTTTTGCTAAATGTTCCTTTTGACATGTGTTCTATTCTTCTTTCATGGATGCAATAGCATTCTTATTTCTCCTAATCTCTTAAATTTTTTTTAAAGCTTTCTTATACTCATTGCACTTCATGCTTTTTCCTTTCTTTTTTCTTTTTTTTTAAATTTTGCTTAATGCTTTTTATTTTAGGGGCTTTACTAAATGGCTAATAATCCTTAGCTGTCTGTTTATATTCAAGAGGAAGGTCTCAAATATGACCTGGTGAGAGGATAGCTTCTTTTGTACCTTGACTGTCATTTAGTATGGTTTCTAAACATAGCAAAAAAAGCTTTTATTCAGTGTCTTGACTAACTACATATAACTTGTTTTATGACTCCAGTTCTAATGTTGGGCATTTCACAGGGTTTTTTTCTCTTATATAAGCAATGTTACAGTGAACATCCTTGCATATATAACTTAAATATTCCCCTAATAATTTATTTAAGATAAATCCTTAAAAAGTGGAAATTTAAGAAGCAAATTTTAACTTTTGGTATATACTGCCAGATTGTTTATTAGTATTGTGTAGGAGTTCAGAATGAGTCATCTCAAGATGTGCCTCTGTGGTATGTGGATTATTTTAAGTGAAAGGCAACCAAGATCCTGTAGGTTCAAGATAAATTTCTTCTTCTCCTCCTTTAACTACCTAGAAAAATTTAAATTAGTGGCTTTGCCCATAATAAGAAATTATCAAAGATAACCTTTTGACCTAAGTATATGGCAAGGCAACTACCAATTAACAAACATCTGCAATTCTTATTGCCCTGCAATGACCTTCTTCTCCTGTGAAGCCCCAGGGCTCCTTATCTCATCCTTAGCTCAGAATGCCATGTATATCATCTAAATTTCTGTTCCTGAACCTCTCATGTATGTGGAGTTCCCATATGTATGCAATTAAATTTGGTTATTTTCTTATAATGTTTCATGTATGTTTAATTATTAGACCAGCCAAAAGAACCTTGAAGGGCAGAGGAAAGTTTCTTCCTCCCCCACAATTGTCATTAACTTATAATTCCATCTAAATTGATATGAAAGTATTCTTTTCCACATTCATACCTTTGTTATATATATATAATCTTGTCTGACTTAACGCAAAATATTTCGGAACATATTCGGGAAAATGTATCACAATTCCCATCGACCATTAAATTACCCTCAAATTATACAAATACTGCGAAAAGGATAGTTGGGTGATCTACATTGAAAATAAAGCAAAATATGAATTCTGAATATGAAAATATTGTTTTAAAATATGAGTACAAATATAAATTTGAAGAAACTATATGAAATAAAATTTAGATTTAACATTTAAAAATAGAAATTCAGAAAATCATTGGTATTCTGAAAAACAAAATACTTACATCATGCAAGTTATCAAGAAACTTTGTAAGTTGATAAAAACGCTGTGAACTAGAGACAACTGCTTTTTGCCTCAAACCAATTGCCTTGATAAGCTCTCTAATGTAGTTTGATCTCATTTCTTCAAACTGGTTTTGACTTCTTAGTCCCTCCAAAGGAACTGTAAAGAGACAATTACAAGTGTCAGTTATGTTTAAAATGATGACACAAGCAATTTATAACACTAATTTCTGAGCTGTATGATGATTTCTTTTGATATGTAACTCTAGGTACAAACACCTTAAATAGAAAATAGTGTTATTGATAGTTTTAGGACATGGAAATTTCTAGTTCTCTGGAATATGATAAATAGGTAAGTTAAAGAACATTTCAGCTGACTTATTTTAGAGTTGAGTCAATGTATTATGCATTTAACTTAGAATTTGCTTAAAAGAGCAGCTGACAGTATTCTACAATTTTGTCTCAAATCCTTGGTTCATTTAGTTTACATCTGCATGTATGTTGTATTCTTTCCTTTTAACAAATACTTGGATCTCTCTGTCAAGTCTTCTATGGAAGAAAAAGAGGTATTGTAATGTCACAGGGTTCTCTAATTATAAATTCCTAACTGGGCAGATCATGGTGGGCAGTCACACCCCTGGCCGAGAACTTCCTTAGTGAAAGGTTTTAAAGCAAGTCCTATCCATTGTTTTGTGCATCTAGGTTAATACGCCTTTGAAATGCCAGAAATAATCCTCTTTTCCAGAGCTCTGGAAAGTGCAACCACCCTCAAGAGAGCACATAGTCTAGTTAACTATCTGGTAATCCTTCAATCCTTGCTTGCTTTCTTCCACTTTCCTATAATCTTCCTTACCTTCCCTTTTTAATTCTAATGCATAAAAGAACTGCAAACTGTCATTCTGAGCATTTGAGGTTTGCTTCCTGACAATTGTTATCTGTTTGGCTCAAAAAAACTCATATAATTTTCTATAAGTTTAGATATTTCTTATGTTGACACCTCACGTAATCTCAAGTATTTCTCATTAAGAATTCCCAGATAATTTTTTGTCGTTGTAATAGTGTTAATTTACATGGCTTCATTAAATTTTCTCCTTCCGGCTTATATAGGAGAAAATTATTGACATTTGAATATTTCTCTTATATCCAGCCACTTGGATATATAATTTTTTTATTTCCGTTTTAATTCTAACAATTTTGGGTTGATTATCTTTTGTTTTCTTGGTATACAACAATACTATATTCAAATATTTTCATTTCCCTTTTCCCTATACAGTCATGTGCAGCATTATTATGTTTTAGTCAACAACAGAGGGCATATACACTGGTTGGTGGTCTCATAAGATTATAATGGATCTGAGAAATTCCTATCACCTAGTACAACACATTCCTATCATAGTACAACACATTATACAAATATTTACTATTATGTTAACAATTGCCTACGATCTTTAATACAGTAACATGCTGTACAGGTTTGTAGCCCAGGAGCTATAGGGGAATAGAATCTGTCACCCAAAATATATCTATTTGGCATAAGGATTATTTTAGGCTGGCTAATTTCAAGAAACAGCAGACATGGGAGAAACTCTAGGAAAAACCAGAGTAGAAGCTATTTTTTGTAAAAGACATTTACATTTGTAAGGGACATCTTCATTTGTGGGAGTCTCCTGCTCATTACCAGGAAGAAGAGGATGACCTTATCTCTAAAAACTCTTCATCAGTACAGAAGATAGCAACTTAAATCTGCTGAACAACCTTAACTACTTCTCCTGAACTTCCCTTAACTGATTTTCTCAGTCCATCTTCTTTTGTCTGCAGCTGAAGATGGTATTTAAGGCAGTGGCTTTAGCAGTTTTGGCAAGTTATTTAGTTTTCCTGGGTCTCTCCCATGTATACAGGAGGTATGTGTTAGGTCTAGGAGGGCCCTATCTTTACCCTTCAGTGTGGGAACTAGACTCCTCCCTTACCTTTGTGTGGGAACCGGACCTTGCTTCCGAGTTGGTAATGTTACATGCTCACCTCCCATTTCCACCCTTCCCTGCCAATTTACCTGCCCAAAATATTCCCATTGAAAAAGCCCGCCTCAAGCCCCATATGTTTTAGGTCCCCTCGCATTTGGGGCTGACGCCATCTTCAACTCAGCCTGGCTGTCACTCTGATACAATAAACCTTGCTTAACCTATTTGGCCTTGTGCATTCCTCTTTTGGGGAACGTAACCGTATGCATGTTATTAAACTTGTTTTTCTCAATTTAATCTGTCTTTTATTACAGGGATGTTTCAGCCAAAAACCAAGAAGGATAGAGGGAAAATTATTTTTCCTCCACTATGGAGCATTAGGCTATATCCCATATAGCCTAGGTGTATAGCAAGCTATGCCATCTAGGTTTGTGTAAGTGAATACTCTGTGATGTGCACACAATGATGAAATCGCCCAATGTCCTCAAGTGGCTCATGACTGTAGTTATAGCTCTTATTTCTGCTTCATGAGAGTCAGTGTATTGTTCAGAACTTCCAGAACAATATAAAATGATAATCATGACAAATATCCCTATTTTGTTGCTGATTTTTAATGGGAATGGCTCATTCCCATTATGATGGTAACTAGTAGTTTAGATATTTATCTCTGAAATCTTTAATTCATACATCCAGATCCTAGGCACAACTTCCTATTCTTATGGCTACTTCTCTTCTTTTCACTATATTGTTAATTTACCTATAGCTTTTTTCTCAAATCTTTTATGTTCTTCTTTTGTCACTTACCTGAGATGCTCTGGTTGATTTCTTGGGTGATTCCTTCTTTCACGTATTTTGCTGTTCTTTTTAGACTGCCAACAATTTGGGTGTTAGAATTCCTTGACTGATTTTCCATATTTTTTGTATTTTGCTCTACTTTCGAGATGTTTTCCAACTTTGTCTTCCAATGCCTCTGACTTTTAAATTCTGCCTTCATATATACATGTGTATATATATTTTAGTTTCCAAAGGCTCCTTCCTTTTTGTGTGTGTTCCTTTTTCATTATCTAGTTCTTATTTAATGGGTACAATATGTTCTGTCTTTCTAAGGAGAGATACATTTTTTTTTTATTTTCCTGATGTTTCCATCTCCCTACATGGTCTCTGTTTCCTCTGGTTTTTTTTTTTTTTTCCTGTTTTATTTTTGTCTTTGATGTCAAAAGCTTCCCTTGGATGCCTTGGTTTATTTATATTCATGAGAGAAAAACTAAAAAACTGATAGTTATATTTGAATGGGTAGTGCTTATTGACTGTAAGCTTTAGTGAAGGGCAATCTGGCTAAGCTATTTCAAAGAGAAACTCCTGCAATTAGTATATTTAGTTCTTTTTCTTTCTGGCTAAACAGATTCCACAGAGAAGAATCTTTCATTCACCTTTCTGGAGGATATAAACTTGGATGACAACGTTCTGGGAGGCAGATGGGAGAAGTATGGTCAAGGGCAGTATCTCAATATTTCATATATAATCAATCTATTTTCACCATAGAAACTCTTACCCTTAACAGTACCTGCATTTCACCAATACAACTTATCCTGTTATATCCCCTTCAGGGAATAAATTTGTAATCTCTGAGTTGGAGAGAAACAATTACATGGTTGGGTGATATTTGGAAACAGACTTTCAACATCATTTCCTGTTTTTAACTCTACCTTCACTCTCCTTTCAAAAATCACTCTGTCACCAACTGCAGAGCATGCCAGAGGTATAGTGATGCAGATAAAGGTGCTTCTTAGATTTTCTTATTTCTGGCTTAGAATTCAGCCTTCTGATGAATTCGTTCTGTTTGCTGGTTTACATAACTTTATTGCTACTGATGCCTCTCTGATTCTTTTCATTTTATTTCTTAAAAAAAAAAAAATCCTGTTACTAATATTTTAGTATAGTTTTAGAGGGGTCAATAATAAAAGTGTGTGTTCAACTTGCCACATTTTCCTAGAGATCTGTATTTTAATTTTTAATGGCAAATAAGAGGTTTAAATTCTTATGCATCAAATCATCAAGCTTTTCCTTTGCTACTCTTTCATTGCATTTATTTTTAAAAAGATATTCCTTGTTTGAGATTTCAAAATCATTTATATTACTTTTAGTTTGTTTTTAATGATATAAGTGTTCACATTTAACTCAATTATCTGGTATTTATTTTAGAATACAATTTGAGCCAAATATCCAAAGTGGGTTTTTCCAAAACATAGTTATTTTTTCAACAATATTTGTTCCACTCATTGATTTGTGATGTTTCCATTACAGTATATGAAGTTCTAATATATACCAGTCAGCCTTGACTAACAATTCAGTGTGTCTATTCTCTCACACGATTAATTATTTTAGCTTCCTAATTCCCTCCCCTGACCTCCAATTTTTGTGATGCTTATCTATTTATTCCTTTCCTTCCCAGTGTTCTAGTGATGGTGGAAGCATGTATCAAAATATAGCTTCCATTTGCCTGGGACCCTGAGTGAAGACAATGAGCAGAGCCTTCCTGTTGATCTGCATTAGACATACAGTGGGAAGAATATATATATTTATTTATTTGTTGTTGTTGTTAAGCTACTGGCATTTCAGGATTGCTTGGTCCCCAGCATAAGGTAGTTTACCCATAAATAGAGAATTATGTTACTGATAACTAATTTGGGAGCAGTGGTCCCCAACCTTTTAGGCACCAAGGACAAGTGCTCCTATGAAAATCTAATGCCTGATGATCTGAGGTGGAGTTGAGGAGGTGATGCTAGCGCTGGAGAGCAGCTGCAAATACAGATGAAGCTTTGCTGGCTTGCCCGCCGCTTACCTCCTGCTGTGTGACCAGGTTCCTAACAGGCCACAGACTGGTCTGTGAACTGGGGGTTGGGGACCCCTGATCTATGACATAACTGCTATAGGATTCATTACTGTCAAGAAAGGAGTTAACTTCTGTAATATTAAATTTATGCCATTTGACTGTTTTGGCCAGTCTCATATCAATACCTTTAGTCTACTTTATGCTACTTCATTAAAGTAGGCTTGAAGGTCTTTGCTCCAAATATGATTTTCAAGGGAGGAAATAGGGCTATGGATCCTTAGATCCTGTATTTGTTCATCTCTGTATAGATTTCACCAGGAAAACTTCTTTTTTAAGGGGTTAGCTTTTCTACCTTTTCTCCTGATGTGTTACCCCTATTCCTGCCATTTGATATTTGTGCTGTTAGAAAGAAGTTCCTGCAAAGATACTGCTGAGAAAGACCCTAGGCTCTCCTTCTACCTAAGGTCTTAGCTCCCTGATGTTCTTTTTTCAGGTCACTATGAATGAAGGATGGATCAAGTTGGATAATCAAGGGCTGAGCTTGCTTGTGCATGGAAAAGGCACAGAAAAGGGTAAAAGGTAAAAGAAGTTTTAAACATTTTACCACCCAGACCCTTGCGAATTCACCGAAGGCAGAGGTACATGTGTTCTTTGAGTATGAGAAAAAGAGGGAAATTAAATGCCCCTACCTTCTAGTGACCAATGCTATGTTTCATAATATACTATTTTCTTTTCTTCTTTTGAATATCCATTTAAAGTGCATTTCCTAGTCTCTCTTGCAGTTAAGATGGGCCATGGAATGTGGGTAGAAGTGACACATGACACTTCCAGGTTTCCCCTCCAAACTTTTTCTCAGCGTTCATCTAGTCAGATCCAGTGAAAGAGTCCAAGTTGCTAGGAAGGGGTGGAGTTCCTGCATGAAAGGAGTCTGGGTTTTCCTGCTAACCCACTGGACTATGACTGTGAGTGATAAACCATTATTGTGTTATGCTGCTGATCTTTGTAGTTATTTGTTATAATAGTTACCCTATCCTGACTTAGAGAACAGTTCCAGACATAATTGTGTAGTTTATATAGTAAATCCTTTATGGAGTGGGGGTGAAAGGAAATATAGTTTGTACTTATGCAATATTGGTTAGTTCATAATAACCTAAATGTGTGAACATGAAAAAAGTCAATCATGTTTTATCTAAAAAAAGAATTGGCTGAATTGATGATATGTGTTTGTAAAACCTGAGAAATATAATTAATGTCTGTGACAGTATATTGTTTCTTGTTTGCAGTTACAATCAAAGATTCTTACTTCATGTATAATCCTATGATTATATAGTTGAGAGTTTTCTACTGAATCAAAAATTAAGAAAGTAAATGTCTTATATTAAATTACTTGTACTCACTTGTACTAAGAAGTAGCAATACTTTCATACAGAGAAATTCTTCTTGGCTAATTTGGAGCTTCACAAACTCCTGTGGGATCTGCCACATGGTAAGGCATAATGGATAGAATGATGATTCCTTCATCCGCTGTCTGGCACCACACACAATACACACAAGAAAAAGCAACAGAAAAAAAAAAAACAAAAACATACAGTATCTTAGCCAGTTTATTTAATCTATCAGAGAATATAAGATTTCATAATTATTTATTATTGAAGATGATTTTTTATAAAGAAACTCAATATTTGGAATTTTAAACATCTAAATTTTTTCACAATACTGAATTTTTGAGGGCAAGAAATTTTAAGTTAGAAAATCATATTAAATATACATTGACCAAGAATAATTTCTCACTTTTATGGTCACAGTTTAAAAACCTAAACCAAGAAAAGAGAACATAGTTGTAAGAGTTGAAAATATGGAGATGAAGAACATTCAGGATATAATTTGTTACTGATGACTTTTTTTCCTGTGAAAAATATTTAATTTTGTGTGCAGTCCAATATGTGAATGGATTAAATTCACAGAAACTAGAGTATAGAATAGTTCAGCATATTCAATTCAGAGCATTTACTGTGGAATAGTTACACCATGAACTAGTCTTGGGAAAATGTATGGTGATATAGAAAAGAGAACATTTGGAAGCACTAAATAATTGACAAAGTCAAACACCAATTCGGAAGGTTGAGGAAATTTTTTAAAAGTATTTTCTCAACCATGTGCTGTTTTGTAATTTCTACATTTGTCAAATGAGGCTTATAGCAACAATGAAAACCAGATTTTGACTCAGAAGAGCCAAAATTAATCCCATCACTCAGATTCTTTGGCAACTTATGCAAAACTTCTGAGCCTCAGTATTCTCAGCTGTAAAATGAAGGATGCTGGTTCCTTACTAATTTCAAGGGATTGTAAGATAAAATGGATTAAAATATATAAAAGTTACCTGTAAATTGTAAAGATTTATATAAGTAGAAGTTGATGTTATATAATTGAATCAGCATTCACCATTAGAATAGTATAGATATTTCCGTGAAAAGATTCTTATTTAGATGTTATAGAAAATTAATTATAGTAATTTAATTACTATATTTATCTTTTTTATTTGATAATTGAAATATTTATCTTTTGTAAATCGAAATATTTATCTTTCAGTTTAAAAGATTCCCAGTATGGTTTTTCCTCTAAAGAGAAATACTGTCTTTATCTTTTGAAGGTAAGTCAGTACTTTCAAGCAAAATTATTTCTAATTTACTTCATTATCTTCATTAGTACCAAGGTATGAAATTTTAATTTGATAAACTAAACATTTAATTTTTATCTAAGTATATTTCTTGATACATTTTTGAAGTTTAAAAAATTGAATTTTAGACAACTACTATATACTGAAACAAAAGGAAAAATCTTCAAATGTTAATTACTGATAAAATGATATAATTTTATTAATGTTGTCATATCAAGCTATATCCTGAGGTAATTCTGAGAAACTTTTCAGGAAAATTCTATTATTTAGAACTCTAAATGTATGATTACCTACATTTGTAATGTAATTTTCAAGATTATTGTACATATACACTAATGAAAATAAGAACAACAAAGGTCAAGTTAGTACTTACTCATTTAGTATTAGATCAGGTGCAAAATATAGCATCTGCCCACTGACATGTTTATAGGATCTCCATCCTAGTCCAAATACCATTAAGCTCATCCAAGAATATTGGATGAGAGTTATTTGGTCATCAATATGTAAGTTTCGAAAACCTACAAATTAAAAAATAAAATGATCACAAAAATCACTTGTATTAAAAATGTTGAAAATACATAGAAATTTGAAAAATATGTAAGTAGGGTAATATCATATTTACAATTTCAGTACATTTACATTCAAAATCAAGAAATATTAATAAATAGGTCCTGAGAAATTAAAAGGAGCACCAACTTTGAAAGGCATTAAAATTAGTTACTATGATTTAGCATTCCTGGGAATTCACTATTTGAATCAATTATCCATCATTCACTCATGCAACACTCATTTATTGAGAGCCATTTGTATACTGGTCACATGTTAAAATGCTGGGGTTACAAAGATAGATAAGACACAACCCTTGCCTTTAAAAGAATCTCAGAACAAGAGAAACAAGCACATAAGTGCAATGATAGAGAAGGTTAAGAGGGAGTACACCAGGCAATTGGAAGATCAGAAAAAACACCCTAAAAGAAAAAGAGATAACGCTCAAGTAGAATATAATCAGTTTGTTGAGGGATCTCAATTCTTTGAGATTTAAACATAAACTAGTTTTATTTTTGTAAAACCACTGCTTTTAATTTTGCTATATCTAACTTTAACATCCCTTATGTGTTGAGTAGATTCCATAGTTTTCTGGTCACTTTTGTTTTTTTTGAAACAATCCAGTCTTATTTTAAACTCCCAGGTGGCTTAAAGAGGTTTAGAGACTGTGTGTGTGTGTGTGTGTGTGTGTGTGCGCGCGCGCGCGTGTGCGCGCGCGCTCTAGTCTTTCACACCATGCCTCTTTTAGCTCTTTCTCTGGTACTGGTGGCAGAGAGAAGATAACAGAAAGGGCAAAATGTGTCATGACATAAATGGTCAAAGTCTTCACTCCATTTCTTTCCAATTCTCTTTTTGCCTACTTGGGATGCGGGGATCACCAATTCAGCACTGATGAACTTAAAGGAGAGAAATAAAGAGATAAGTTTGGAAATGTAGCTTGGGGTCAGATTATGGATAGTCTTTATGTCTATTAAGGAACAATGAGCGAGAATAGCCTTATTTACACTGTGGATGGTCCTCGGTAGCCATGTGGAAGATGATTGCCAGAGAATAAGTCTGGATTTAGGGAGAGAATTTGGGAACTATTGCTAAAGACCAAGTGAAGGATAATAAAAATCCCAAATAAGTCAACGGGTAGGAGTAGAGAGATCAGAGTGCATCAAAAAAATATTTAAAGAATAAAATCAAAGAAATTTGGCAAATGATTATGTGTAGGTAAGAGGAGGAAGGTGTCAAATAGATCTTTCATTATTTTAATTGCATGATGGATGATGGTAACAGCATTAATGAAATAAAATAGAGAAGGAGAAATAGGCTAGAGAGAAGATAGTAAGTTTTAGACATGTTTGATAGTGACCTCTGGAATAGCTAGATTGTAGTTGGATATATGAATTAGAAGTGTGGAGAAATAGCTTACCTAGAAATATAAATTTGGAAATTATTTATATTTGAGTATAGCTGAAACAATGAGAGTGGATGAAATATTTTATTATCGTACAGAGAAAAACAAATGTTTTGGAACATCAATCACTTTCTATAAAGCTGTTTAATAACATCTATTCCCTCCAAGTCCACCTACAATTGACCAATTTCAAGAGTAAAATCAAAGCAAACTTAATTTCTTAGATCTCAAGAGCAAAAGACATTTATTTCCTGATTCTGGAAATCATCTCAAAGTAGGTAGCAGAAAAGGTTATCTTCTCTCCATATATTCCAGATAGTCTCATCTTTATGTGGAGTATAAATATATATTTGTCAAATTTATGTGTCATATATATGTTATTAGAGATATGTAACAAATAATTATTTCGTATATATATGAAAAATTGCAGACTCAGAAAAATTAGGTTCAATTAATCAGATGTATTAAAACATTAACAGATTGTTCACTATCATCTCCAGGAGTATATTCTTTTATTCTCTGTACCTTTCTTAGACAATGTTATAATTTTATAAAGAAAGTATTTTATGCTATTAAATATCTGACTGACTATGTTATAGTTTTTGCTCTAGGCCTTTGTTATATGATAATCTCTGTGTAGTTTTTAAAATTTGACAAAGTTATATAACAGTTAATCCATTTTAAAAAAAAAACAGATTTGGTTTATATTTACATATTTAGATTTACTTTACTCTTTTTAAAGTTTGTTTTGCATTCTGGGGTTATTAAAAACTAGAAGAAGCATTTTTATTATAAAAAGCAAATCTTGCTGAAATATCTGAAAATGTACGAAATTACCAATATTTATAGCAGAAAGTGTACTCTTTCCATTTAACAGAATAGAGTGCAACTAAGTAAACAGCTTTATTTATTCCACCTGTTAGAGAGCTTAACTGTGATAGACGTACAATGGTAAATTGTCTTGAACATGCCTTGTCCAGAAGTGCAATTTTTCCTTCATTAACTGTAATATTATTCATTACTTTATAAACAAAGACGGGAACACTGAGATCAAATTTCCATTGATGATAATGATCACCTAGGTAAACTTAGTACATTTGAGATGATCCAAATGAAAACCTTCACATAGGTAAATGATGGATGATCCCTAATTGTGTTTAATAGAAACACAATTGTAAAGAAAAATACCCTCTTCTTTTATGTGACTTTACCTGATGATTTCTGACAAAAGCCCTGTTACAAGCTGTCCAATCCTTACTGCTAAAAAAATAAAATAAAATTAAATTAAATTAAAAGAATACAGTAAAGACATAGCCTGAATGACCTTCTAGGTTCTCCTATCTTCCAGAGTTCTGATAAAATATATAGGTTTTGCTTTTGTAGAAACCGTTGTGTATTAAAACAGTAAATTTATAACAAAGGCAGAGTATTTAAATATCTCAGCACCTTCTGATGCAAAATATGAACTTTGAAGAGCACAAAAGAGCTTCAGCACAATAAATGTGATCACCAATATATTTTTAATGACTTATTATGTAGTCTGGTGAGGCAGACAGAAAAATAGAACCTAATTATAACTCACAGTAATAGTGGTATCACTGACAAAGGCAAGGATGATGTGAGAGAGCTAGGAGACTTTGACTATATCTGGGAAGGCTCACGAAAATCTTGAATCCTGAAGGCAAGTTAAAGTCCAGCCAAGGGAAGATGTGGGAGAAGTGTGGGTCCTCCACATAGGGAGAACAATATGGGCAAAGAAAAAGCAGGAAACTGAACAAAAGCATTGTGGGAACTGAATCTTAGACTTGTTTGAAGAGGAAAAGAGAGATAATGTTTCAAATTCAGGGGCCAGATCACAGATGGGCTTTGGATATTAAGGCTAAGAATTTTAGACTTTGTTCTGAAAAGGAAAGAGTATAATTATAATTATTTTAGGAAGATGATTTTGGAGACAGAATATTGTTTGGGGCAGTGTGAAACTGTGATATTAGGCTCAGTTGGGGGAGGGGCAACTACAGCAGAAATCTAGGAAAAAATTATGAGGACCTAAACTAATCAGGGCAGTAGCAGTGAATGTATAATGAATCACATTTAATAAGTAGAGATGACAGAATTTGATAATTGGTCAGGAGGTGAAGGAAAAAATATCCAAGATTCTGTCTGAGGTGCCATTTCAAGATACAGAAAAAGAGTTTAGGTTTATGGAATAGAAGGTCATGTGGACGTTCATTCAAATGGAAATATATAATAAGCAATTGAAATACATGGTCCAATAAGTTCAGTAGAGGGTCTTCGTTAGTACTCTGTATTTAGGAGTCATCAGAATATACTGGTTGTTGAAGACAAGGCTATGAATGAGTTCATCCAGATTATATAGAGTGAAGAAATACTGGAGTACAATATGGAACCCAGAAAATGCCATATTTATGGTGTAAGTGGAAGAACAAATCTACAAAGGAAAGAGAAAATGTGTAAATTGAGAGAAACAAATCTATCTGAAAGGAAAGTGATGAATGTCAAAGGAAGAGTTTTAGCAAGAAATGGTTACTTTGTCATGGCCCCAGAGGCAGGTGAAACATGGTAAGGACCTAAAGTATTCATTTGGTTTGGCAAGTAAATAATTTTGTTGACATCAGCAAAAATAATTTCACTGGAATAGGATGTTCAAAATATCATTTTTGAAAGTCTTCATAAAATCTTATTAAAGCCTAATTCTACTCCTAATAGGCTAATCTCATTTCTTTTCCATCACTTTTTTTGGGAGAAATAATTTGATTTATTCACTTTATGAGAAAGAAAAAATCTTTTGTCACATATGCAATGACTGTCACTGACTTCAAAGATATTTTGGCATGCTTCAAAGGCAGAAAATGAGGCCAAGGGTTGTTTCAGTCTTCTGATACTGGTGATTGAAATTTGTCTGGCTAACTGACCAAGTAGTAAGGTATTTATTCAGAAATGTTCAAATATGTCGAAGCATTGACCTAAATAGATTTTTTTTTATCAACAAATAAAACAAAATTTATCAAAGGGAAAAATATTTTCTTCAAACCACTCTGTCATGTCAGTTCTGCTACAAGGTACTGATTATATGGGATGAAGATTATTTTAAGGCAAAATTGGATTGAGAATGAGTACTTACTAATTTCCAAAGCCGGCCCTGACTTGCAAGACTCTGCTTGATCAGTCCATAACTTATGCCTCTAATTTACTATATGCCACCTTTTAATACTTGGGTAATGAAACTCCCAGGAGGCCAGTACTTACTGTAGTTGTGTTTGAGAAACCATATGTACAAATGTATTTTCTAAATCAGCGGCTATTAAAAGTTTTAATTACTACACTGTGGAAGGAAGATATAACATTTTTTATGTTACTTGTAAAATAAAGGTGTTAGGTATTTTTTTTGTGAATAATGCATTAGACCAGCACAAGGATGGTTCCCAAGTTTTCATTGTGGAATGCTTTCTCTTCTTATCATGATTTATCAAAGTTTCATTTCTCTTTCAAGATGCAATTTAACTGACACCTTGGCTCTGAAGCCTTCTCTAGTCCCTGAAGCCAAAAATGTTCTTCTGTTCCCATACATATCTGTATCTTATGTTACTTTCACTATAGTTGTTTGAGAATCTTACATATTTCATTGATTGAAAGTTCCTTAATAGCATATCTTGTTCATTTTTTTAAATTTTGCAAATGTGTGATGCTTCAAATTCCAAATGAAAATATCAAACATGGAAGTTACAGTTACAGCTAAAAATGAATGTAAAATCATTCATATATCAATGCAATATGTCAGATGCAATGTATCCTAAGAGGTCACTTGTAAATGTGCTGTCATGAGGCTAAAGTATCTTCCAAGTCTCTTTTAAACTGTGACAAGAAAAAAATTCTGCAGTCCTAAATTAAATTGCAGCAGGTCAGAAAGAAAGAGACAAGAGTAATTAACCAGTTAGTAGCTGTGAGCCAACTAACAAAAGACTGCTCACATTACTGAATGTATGTTGAAGCTTTGAATCACCTTCCAGGTGGCTGTTTAAAAAGTAATGGACCATCAGACTCCACCTCATTCTACTTATACTTTCAGAACTGTTGTACATAACCAATCAAAAGTAGTAAATATCTCTTCTTTACAGACTGTACCTATCTTAGAACTGTCCCTGCTTCACCTTTTTCCACTTCCCCCATCTTCCCTATCTATAGCCAATGTAAATTCTTTTAAAACAGCTTACATCTTCCTTCCCAAAAACATAAGGTATAAAAGAGCACATCAATTCCAGGATGATAGACATGTCATCTTCTCTATTCAGCCCTGCTGCTGGTGGTTAGACTTTATGCCCCCAGACCTGGTCTTTTCTATCTAGCTTTGGCTCAATAAACCCTTTCTTTTAGAAATGTTTTCAGATGTGATTTTTTTCTTTAACAGATTCAAATATATTTCTGAGATACAATATGTTAGATAAACTATAATTATGTAACAGATTCAAGATAATAGAAGAGCATAGACAAAAAAGAAATGAAATCCTGACCTGGCAACAAGAATCCTCTCAAGGACCTGCAGATATATACCTTGGGACCCTCATGCATGGTTATCATTCTAAATCTGATATCAATCTGACTTTCCAAATACATTTCTTACTGTATGATCTGATCTTCCAACATGTTCTCCTAGCAGTATCTTTTTTCTGCACTTTAAATAAGCAAACTGACATCCTGGTGTATTAGTAAGATTCATTTAACAAAAGTCCATCTTTCACAGAGGATCAACATGTGAGTGAATGGAGATTCAAGCAGAGTCAAGATAGTGGAGTAGTTAAAGTCTGAACTTACCTCCTCCCAAGAACATTAAAATTACAACTGAATTATAGAACAAACATCACTAAGAAACACCCAAAGACTAACTAAACAGAATTCCTATAACTAAAGATATAAAGAAGCGCTAAACAGAATTCCTATAACTAAAGATGTAAAGAAGCCACATCGAAATGGGTGGGCGGGGTGGAGACTTGGTCCAGACAGATCCTATACTTGAAATGGGTAGGCGGGGTGGAGACTTGGTCCAGACAGATCCTATACCCATGGTGTGACGATTAATAAATAGGAGGGATAGCTCAGCTATGGAGTTTCGCTTGAGAAGCGAGGGGTCCCTGTAACATCTAGATTTGTAAAACAGCCAGAATTATGTCTCAGAAAGACAAAAGGCTGCGGGAGATTGAGATGTAGTTATAAAGAGTTCAGGCAGTCACTCACTTGCTCCAAGTTCCAACCTGGGCAGCAACTCAAGAAGCACCTGGGTCATACAGGGAGAAATTAAATTGACTAACTTTAAGGTAAGGGCTGAAGGGGCATAATCGGGGGAATCCTCTCAGGAGACAGCACTGGCAGGTTACCGTTGTTCTTTTGTTGACCTCTCCTCCCATCCAATTGGCTCTATGAAGGCAGGCGCATAATCTGTCACTGTCCATTAACCTAGGTAACATCATTTGGCCAACTGTGGTGCTCCCTGAATCCCTGCCCTACTCAGCCTGCTTGCATAGCTGGAACCTCTTCCAATGACTCTAGATCTTCCATGAGAGCCTTAGCTCTTGCTCCAGAAATTCTCAAAAAGGTCTGCAAAGCCCACACAAGTGGCAGTCAGCCTCAGATAACACTACAGCTTCTCCCAAAGGCCTGCAAACATCACACAAGTGGTGATTGACCTCAACTTGCATTGTAGCTTCCACCTAGTGGCTCTGAGCTTGGCACAAGTAGCTGCCAGTCTCGGCTTGCAAAGTAGACCCAACAAATTAGCCCAAAGTTCAGCACAAGTGGTACCTGGCCTTGACTTGCATCATGGCCCCTATCAAGCAGCCCCAAACTTAGCAAAAGCAGCAGCTGACCTCAGCTCACAGTGGAGGCCCTCTCAAGAGATTCCAGACCTGATACACCCAGCAGCCAGCTTTGGATTGCACCAGAGCCCCACCCAAGCAGCTCCACAAACAGTGGCCTTGGCTGGCACCAGATCCCTGCTAAAGTGACTCCCAATCCCTGAAATCAGCACCCACAAACAGCTCATCTACTGTAGTCACAGCCAGCCACTGACGTGCCAGCAGTAAGGGAGCCCAATTAAAACAGAACACACACAACCCACACAGGAAACATACGTTGAGCACCTGGCTCAGGAAACCAGTGGGTACTGTGCTGCAGTGCCCTACAGGACACCTTCAAGCTCAGGAGATGTAACAGATTTATTTAACATACAGAAATAAACACAGAGCTAGCCAAAATGAGGATACGAATATGTCCAAAATGAAAGGATGGGATAAAACTCCACAAAAGTACTAAATAAAATGGAGACAAGTAATCTACCAGGTAAAAAGTTCAAAACATTGGTAATGAACTCAAGAGAATAGATGAACTCAAAACCGCAACAAAGAACATAAAAAAAAGAACCAATCAGAAATGAAGCATACAATAACTGGAAAAAAAAAACCCATACAGTAGAGGGAATCAACAGCAGATTAAATGAAGCAGAAGATCTAATCAGTGATCTAGAAAATAAAGTAATGGCACACACTCAATCATAACAGCAAAAAGAAAAAATGAGGATGGTTTAAGGGATCTCTGGACAACATCAAATGTATCAACATTCACATCATAGGCATTCTAGAAGAAGAAGAGAGAAATGTACTGAAAACCTATTTGAAGAAATAATGACAGAAAACTTCCCTAACCTGGCAGAGGAAATAAGTCCAGGAAAGACAGAGAGTTCTAAAGAAGATGAACCCAAAGAGGCCCACACCAAGACACATCATAATTAAAGTGCCAAATGTTAAAGACAAAGCAAATCTTAAAAGCAGCAAGAGAAAAGCAGCTAATTACCTACAAGGAAGCTCCCATAAGACTGTCAGCTGATTTTCAACAGAAACTTTGCAGGCCAAAAGGAATTGGCATCCTATATTCAAAGTCACAAAAGGGAAAAACTCTACCCAGAAGGTTTATCATTTAAATTTTAAGGAGAGAGAGTTTCCAAGACAAACAAAAATTAAAGGAGTACATCACCAGTAAACTGGTATTACAATAAATGCTAAAGGGACCTTTTTAAAGTAAAAAATAAAAGGGCAAAACTAAAAATAAAACATAGGAAAGGAAAAATTTCACTGACAAAGGCAAACATTTAGTGATAATGGATCAACCAATTATAAAGCTAGTACAAAGGTTAAAAATAAAAGCAGTAAGATCATGTATAAATACAACAATAAATTAAGGGATACACATACATACAAGACACAAAGGATGAAAAAAACAAATGAGGGTGAGTATAAAATGTAGTGGTTTTAGAATGCATTTGAACTTAAGTAACCAACAACTTAAAATAGACTGCTATAAACATAGTTTGGTATATATGAAGCACATGATAACCACAAACCAAAAATCTATACTAGATATATAAAAATAAAAAGAAAGGAATCTAAGCATAAACTACAGAAAGTCATCAATGTATGAGAGCAAAAGAAGGAACAAAGAACCACAAATAATAGAAAACAATAAAATGTCAATAACTACATACCTGTCTTATTATTAACTAATAATACTTTAAATGTAAATGGATTAAATACTCTAATCAAAAGATATAGGGCGGCTTACATGATTTTAAAAAAGTGCCTATACATAGGCTGCCTACAAGAGATTCACTTCAGATTAAAAGACACAGACTGAAAGTGAAGGGATAGAAAAAATATTTTATGAAAATGGAAATGAAACAAAAGCTGGAGTAACAAAACAGACAAAATAGACTTTAAAACAAAGATTAACAAGAGACAAAAAAGGGCATTACTTAATGATAATGGGTTCAATCCAACAAAGGATATAAATCTTATAAACATCTATGCACCGAATGTAGGAGCACCTAAATACATAAAGCAAATATTAACAGATATAAAGGAAGAGATCGATAGTAATACAATAATAGTATGGGACCTTAACACCCCTCTTACATCAATGGATAGACCAACAATTCAGACAAAATCGACAAGGAAACTGTATCCTTAAAAGACGTTATATCAGATTAATAGATATATACAAAACATTTTACCCCCAAAATAGCAGAATATACATTCTTTTCAAGAGTACATGGACATTTTCTAGGACAGACCACAAGATAAGCCATAAAACAAATCTCAACTTTAAGCAGATTGAAATATCAAGCATCTTCTCTGATTTCAATGGTATGAAACAAAATCAATGATAAGAAAACTGGGAAAAACTCAAATACATAGAAGCTAAACATGCTATTAATGAATGAAACTAGAAATCAATTACAAGAAAAGTGGAAAAAACACAAACACATAGAGGCTAAATAATATGCCATTAAACAATGAATAAGTTAACAAAGATGGAGGAAATCAAAAGATATCTTGGAGAAATGAAAACGAAAACACCATGACTCCAAATCTAAGGTACACAGCAAAAACAGTCTACAAGGGAAATGTATAGAAATATAAACCTACCTCAAGAGGAAAAATCTTAGAGAAAAATAATCTCACTTTATATAAACAGGAACAAGGCCCAAAGAGGAAGGAAGGAAATAATAAAGATCAGAGCTGAAATAAATGAAATGGGACTAAAAAAAATAGAAAAGATCAATTCAATAAAGAGGTGGTTTTTTGAAAAGATAAACAGAATTGATAAATCTTTAGCCAGACTCATTAAGAAAAAATAAAATCAGAGATGAAAGAGAAGTGACAACTGATGCCACAGAAATTCAATGGCTTCTAAGAAAATACTACAAATTTTCATATGCCAACAAATTGGACAACTTGGAAGAAATGGATAAATTC
>NW_006432669.1:8055088-8066262 GCF_000325575.1 Pteropus alecto
TCATAATAAAATAGAATCAGTAATTAAACTCCTGCAAAAATCCTGGACCAGCTGGCTTCACGAGTGAAATCTACTAGAGTCAAAAAAAAAAAAAAAAAGAAAGAAAAGAAAAGAAAAAAAGAATATCTAACTTCTCAAACTATTCCAAAAAATTGAAGAAGAGCAAAGGCTCTCAAATTCATTCTACAAGTCCAGCATTACCCTGATAACAAAACCAGATAGAGACACTATAAAAAATTTACAGGTCAATATCCCTGATGAACATAGATGTAAAAATCCTCAAAAGAATTTAGCAAACCAAATTTAGCAGTACATTAAAAAGTTCATACACTGTGATCAAGTGAGATTTATTCCATGATAGAAAATTGGTTCAATAAGCATAAATCAATGTGATATATCGCATAAATGAAATTAAGGATAAAAATCATATGATGCTAGAATGTGCTGTATCAATATGCATTCATATCACGAGCACAGCCTTCTGGCTTCTCTAACAACACTGTTTGTTAGGTCTCACATACAGCTTGTATGCAATAGACATTTATTTAGTGAATCAAGTGAATAAAACCTGTACTCTGATTTAAAGTCAACTGAAAGTTTTTGAGTAGCTAATGATACCATATTACCATATATACATATGTCCCTTGAAGTTCTTTCACTCTGGTTCATTAACCATTTTCATCATTCGTTCGAGTTACTCCAGAATTCAGGCCAGGCAAATATGGTTTAAAAGATCATGACCAACAGTACTTTGACAATAATGCTTCCCTTATCACGCAAGCAATGGAAACAGTACATTTAATACTGGTGGTGCTATCATATCTACTTATTTACATGAGAATTACATTTTGCAACATTAAAAAGTTGCCACCAAATTCAATGTAAAAATTTCCTCTCACTCTTTTTGAGGGAGCATGGAAAGATGACAGGGTTTCAACTTAAAAAGCTCAATTTATTCACTTAGGATAAAAGCTATCTTTTAAACTATATCTGGTTATTTTCTAGCTTCTCCAACTAATAGCAGTATCTTTTTAAACAGTAAAGAACCTTCAAAATATCAACAAAAGAAATATGAACTATGTCAACAAAAAAATAAGGTATCTTTTCTAATAGAAAAACTGAGAAAAGTTAAACATATATTTAAACGTTCATTTTAAAACAATGGTGTTGTAATATTTTTATTTAATAAAGATCTATCGAAATTTATATTCATTGTAAGATTTAGACATTCAGAACTTTTCTAATAGAAAAAAAATCATTTCTTGTCTAAGACCCTTCAACAAGACTAAAGCTAATAAAAAACTGGGCATTTTGATTTTTCTATAAAATTACTTTATCTCCATTAGAAGAGTGAATTTTATTAATTATATTAAAGGAATATAAAGATATTATTGGTATACAGACATTGTAATTTTTAAAAAGTTCTATTTCTAATTATAGGATTAACACCTCCACAAGCAATTGCTACCCACATGTTTTCCTGGCCCGGCAATCTAAGATTTAGCCAAGTGAGAACTGCATCCTTGTAATTCTTTCAACTTCTTGACTCCTATAAAGTGGTGCTGAGGGAGCTAAAATAGCTTAAGTCACTGAAATCATTTTGTGATGATATGATTTAAATTCTCATTGTTACCCCCTTTATCTAGGTATAATTTAGGGAAAATAATGACTAGAGGTTCATTTCTGTCAAAATTATTTATGTTTAGGGATTTTGATTCTTAATTGACTGTAGATACCCTGCTGTACTCTGAATATTATTTTGATTTGTTATATAAATAGATCCATTCAGTTTTATTTTCAACTAATTGAGCTTGGTAAAATTAGAGTTTAGAAGGAACTATACATTTTTAAGAAGATTGTCAGTTTGTCTCTGAACTACGATAACGTCTGTGATTGAACACATAAACTTAAGCTATTCTTTAACTGTTTGATGTATATAATTCTTGATTCATCAATAAGATTCAGAGTGTTAGCTACATCTTTTGTATCTCCATAGCACAGAGTAAGGTCCTAGACAAATAGATAAATAACCTAGGATCCTAGATAAATATTTTGAACTGCTGAAATCCATACTATAACCTACCATTTGTAGTTAATTTACTGCATAGACTATTTTATTTAACAATCTACTAGGACAACAAATATAGTAAAATTTTTATTACATGCTACTATTTACATATGATTCTTACCTGGCAGTAATTTAGACCATTTGACTACTGAAAGAAGTTGTCTCTCGCCTAGCTGATTAAGATTTGTCAGCAAAGAACTGGAGGTATAAAGTTTGGTGTTGTCATGTCCTGCATAGATCATGTCAGGTTCAATGCTCATTAGCAGGTTGATCATTGCGGGAAACAACTGTGAGTCTTGATTTGGTGAAAAAGTGATTCTCTGGCTTAGGGCTTGGCTTTCATTTTGAATGCCCACTGGCTGTGGGAGAGCAACAGCATCTAGTGCTCTCATAACTCTGACTTTATTGAACTTTTTAAACTTTCGACCTACAGAGAGAAAAAAAAAAAACATTAATGTAAGTACATATCAACTGAATCTTCCAGCAGAGTATTATTTTTCTAAAATCTTAGAGTCATAATATTATAGGTTTTAGCATCAATCTGAAAAATGAAATTGAATAAGTAAAAATGTTAGGTCTCAGACTGGGATCGAAGAATTGATAATACCAGCATTAACTTGGTTAGTGGGGTATAGGTAATTACACCAATATCCAGTGGGGGTGGTTATTGAGCTTTGCATTAACATGTATGAAAAGCCAAGTGGCTTTTAGTAGAGACTAAGCTTAATATTGGTCAATATTCTGACAGGAATGTCCCCCAAAGCTAATTCTTTAGACCACATTAATTAAAAATCTTTAATAGATGTTGAATTTTCTTTTGAGTTTTTTTTTAAGACTCTGTTAAAAGATATGCATACACATATGCAAACCCCACAAAATTTTGTACACATTTTCAAGTGGGTTCATAGATCTCTTGAAATTCCTTGAAATCAATATATAGACTATTATGAGATCTAAGGACCCAAAATTAAGAATCTCTTCTAAATTAAAAGAAGAGAAAGTGTACACCCTGTGCTGGTCAGGCCATATTGGTATTTCTAGACAATTTTTAGGATTTCTACTTTGATGAATTGTGATGTTAGGAAGAAAAAATCTCTGATAGCTAGAAAAGTAGAAGATCTGTGTCATGAAGAGTGGTTGAAGGCAGTTAATGTTTGTTTGGCTGATGCCAGTTCACAGGCACACTGAGGTGAATTAGAAAAAGTCCTGGTGACTAGAGGACAGGCTGGATTTCAGCCTAACCTGCTCCGTGTCAGGCATAGGCTGCTTAACAGTATGAATTGGCTGTTCTGATTAGCTAAGAAAAAAAGGTTAAGGGAAACCTGATAACTATTTGCAATAATCTAAGCAGAGGTTGCAATCTGATGACTCTAATGCCTGATCTGGCCTATAGACATTTTGTTTGGCTCATACAGTGCTTTCCAGAGCTGTGAAAACATCCCTGATTACTTGGATGGCAGCAATCTGTTAGAGTTGCGTTGCAGCTGCTGCTGTGGAATGGCACATGGACAGATAATCCAATATGCTCCCATTCCCACCACAAACTGGTAGTAGGCTATTGGTCAATTTTCTGAAGTCTTGTCATTCTACTCAATTATGTTACCTGCCTGACCTCTATAAACATTTGATTTTGTGATTTCTGAGCTCAAGTATTGCCATAAAGAAAAGAACTACACTTGTTCTATAAAGTACCCAAGGAGTTGAGCTAGAACTTGTAGGTGACAGGGAAACAAATGCCAATGTCACTTTACAAAAAGGATTCAGAACTGTTTACAGAGATCAGTTGGGCTCCCTAGGGAAGGGATAAATCATTAGAGGGAAGGAAAGTAACATTTATGGAGTATGGGAATTTTAAGAGAAATGAAAGCAGCTAGATCAGAGTAAATAAAAAGTTTAAATAACTATTTTTACTTTGTCCGAATCCTCTACTGTAATAGATTAATTATGTCTAATAAATTTCTAGACAAAATGAAAAAAACAAAATAATGTTTATGGAGTATCTGCTGTATGCCAGGAATTTTATATATGTATCATTTAGCCTCACGACAAATGTGAAAGGTAGGTATTATTCATTCTATTTGTAGATTGAGAAAATGAAAAGTAGAGAAGGTGGTGTGCCTAGCATTAGAATGATAGAGCTCAGAGTTTCAGGAAGGGATTGCATGTTCATTTGGTGGGATTCTAGGAAAGAGGTTTAGGCAAGAGATTATGGGAAGTAGCACAAATGTTGAACTAAAATTTTTAAGGTTCATTCTAATCCTAAAATACTATGGTTAAGAGAAAATATGACATACACCTACTCCCCTTCTCCCCAATAATAACTCTAAAATGGTTTTTCTTCCAATGTACTTTAACCTCCTTTCTCTTTTTCATGCCCTTTTAGTTTTGGTTTTATTGGGATTTGATTAAATTACGAAATATTGGAATCTCTTTGAAAACCAAACTTTTTACACTTGGATCAGATTTTAGAGAGTCATACCCAAAACAAATTTCTTAATGTGCTGATTACATAATGCACAGTCTGAATTAATATAGCAGTTATTGTTTTGCTAGTGATCCAGTCTTTTCATGAGTTCCAGTTTTAAAAAGTGTACATGATAAAAGCAAAGTTTAAAGATGAGTTAATATTGAACTAGGCCATTTATATATATTATCTAATTTAACTTGCAGCTCATCCATTTGAAATAAATATTACCATTTACCTTTTAAATACGAAGAATCGGTTTACAGAGGCCAAGTAATTGGCTAAGTTTGTAAAGCTAAAAAATACCAGAGCAGAGCTATTAATCAATGGTTATCTTCCTTTATCCTTTCTTTCACTCATGAAACATTTATTGACTGGTTTTATGTGCCAGAGGCAGTTTAAGGTTCTGAAATTACAGCAGTGAACAATCAGATAAGGTATCTGCCTTCAAAGAGCTTATATTCTGGGTGGAAGATGGAAAAGGCCCGTAAAGAGTAAAATAATACCAAACAATGGTACATGCTATGAGTAAAATGTGTGTAATGTGATAGTGATTTGAGTGAATGGGGCAAGATTAAATAGTATGGTCAGGAAAAGACTACAGTCTTTTCAGTAGACCATAGCTGTTTTTTCCCCTCTGCAGGCTAATGATTCTTTCAAAGCTAATCAAGCAATATAAGTCAAAAGTGAACTTTGAACATCAGGAGAATTATGTTAAAGAATTGAAAAATGTATTAAGATATGTTTTCCTAAAGTGCTAAAAATGTTACATCTTGCCACCTCTACACTAAACCCCTTTCAATACCAGTTTGGTCTTCAGAAAATATATCTTAAGTGACATAATAACTCTTTGGGTTGCCCATATCTGGGTATAAATCCTGTCATTTAAAGCTTTACACCTGGGATTATAACTTTTTGCCCAGGTATCAGTTTATTCATATTTTAAATATGGCATTTACCTCCTAACACCACCATTAGCTTATGCAAGAAAATGTGTAAAGGACATGGTAGAGTGCTTGACACTCATTAACGTTGATTATAATTTTTAGAACTTGATTGAAAAGAAATGAGAGAGAAAGGGAAACTAAGTACTCAGTACGCATTTCATGGTGTTAGCGAGTGTTCCTAATCACCTATTCTACCCTCCCTCCAAAACTCAAATGAACAGCAAAGGCTTCTGTGGTCATATATGTTTAAATAATGCTGGATTTGAAAAGTTAAAGCAATATCCTTACCTAATTTAATATATCTCAGAACCTTTAATACATTGTATGGCTTATGAATCTCTAAGAAAATAATATTAATATATAATGTTTCCCAACTATATCTAGACTTATTATTTGATGAAAATCTTATTAATATCTCATGGAATTAACAATTCAGAAAACACTACTTTAGAAAATTTTTTTCTATGAGGTTTGTATGTGAGATCAAACCTATGATTTGGATCTCATTAATTACATTCTCAAGCATCCAGTCACAATTTTTTCTCTTCGCAAGTTAAATAAAAACAAATAGCTGTTTATAAAAAGGCAGTTAAGCTTAACTCCTAACTTTATATAAAATATGAACTGTAAATACACATGCACATCTGTGCTAATCTTATTTGAATTGCCTTTACTCTATCATATATTAGAGTAAAATATACAAATATGTTTTTTTTTCCTTTTTAAGATCCAGAGCCCAAAAGTGGTTGCAATTTAAATATGTAAACTCTGCAATCACATACACAATTGTAGCTACAAATAACATTATTTTCCCTTGGAGATATTAAGAAAAAGGTTAAAGACAGTTTCCCTGTCCTTTACTGTGATCTTCAATAAAGGTACCACCTCTTTGTCAGCTTTGTATATCCTCTTCAGTGGCTGGTAGTACCTCAATAAATAAATGCTGAATGAATAAAAGAATATATTATGTCTTCCTGACACCCACTCTGAGTAGCTTCCCTGTTGTTATTCTCTTTTGCTGCAATTATTTCATTCAGAGCCCACAACTTCCTCCACTTGGCTAATTGCCCCATGAGGATAGGGGCAGGTCTGTTTTATTTACCAATGTAGATCTGAAGCTTTACAAACTGTCTATTATATAGTGGATTCCCAATGAATATTTGCTGTTATTAAAGTTGTTTTGATTTAGCATAGAGCTTCAAATAAGAATATCACAGCAAGAGTACGAAGAAAGAATGTGAACAGTGTCCCTTTTTAAATATATCTACTGGATTTTATATAAGGTATTTTTTTTTTTCAAAGAAGTGATTCCTAACCTTCATGTAGAAGAACCACTATTAAATTCTATAAGAAACAAATCTATAGAACTTCTCATAATTGTACTTTTAGCATTTGTTGATTGAGAAAATAGATAATGGCAAAAAGACTTGGAATTCACTAGCAATTTAAAATGACTTTGGATTAATTACAGTATTTATATACTTTTGAACAATAATAGCACCTGGAATTTTGGGTAAACAAAATAGAGACTAGATATATGAGACCAGTACCCATCTCCACCCTACTATTCTTATCTCGCCCCCATCTATCTTCAAGAGAGGATATGCATGGGAGCTTGCATTGCTTTGCTGGAAAGAAGGAAAACTTGGGCTCAGATACTAGAGGGTTGTTATGGGGGTGTAAGAAAGCAGATGGAGAGAATGACTTGATAGTTGTATCTCTTTCAACCTGATGGATGTTGTTTTGAGGGATAGAATCAGAAATAACTGATTTTTTTTTGTGGCTTAGATAAACAGAAGATCTGGAGACTTTTTTTGTAGTTAATCTACAGTATGGTTACTCCTATACTTCCCTATTACAATGCATGAATTGCCTGTGGTCCTTTCATTTCAGCAGCACTAAAACTTATTCCTTCTCATCTACTCAAGGACTTGTCTTTGAAATCATTTGCCTTCTCAACTGCATCTTTTAATAGTCACTCTTATTCATACTCCACCCCATGGAGACACATGACTATTTCCTCTCCTCTCATTCTCCCTCTAACCCACTCTAGTCAGGCGTTTTCCTCCCTGTTCCAAAAAAATTGTTCTCAGTAAGATCACCAAAGACTTCTACCTGCCAAAAACAATGGTCAATTCTCAGTTCTCACTGTAATCAACCGATCAATGGAACGACACATATAATCACTTTTTTTAACACTCTGTTCACTAGAGTTCCACATACCTCATTCTTGTGGCCAATCCTTCAGTCTTCCTGGCTGGCTTTTTTTTCATCATTTGTTTCTAAATCTCGGAAAGCTCAGTCCATGAATTTCTCTTAGATATCTACACTTTCTAAGTGTTTGCATCTAGTCCTATATCTTTAATATAATCTATATGTGGATAGTTAACAAAGTTACAACTCCTGCCTCAACTTTTTCTGGAAACTCTAGACTCAACTATACAACTGTTACTCAATTTATATACTTGTATGCCTAATAAACACCTAAAACTTACTGTGTTTAGAACAGAACTTTGATGTACTGGCCCCCAAACTACAGATTTCAGTTTTACAACTCAATTTATATACATCTTCTGCCCCCAAACACTAGATCATCCTTGATACCTCACTTATTTTCTCACCTCATATTCAATTCATCAGCAAATCCTGATAGATTAGCTTGAACACATAACCAAATCCAATCTCTTTTCTACATTGCCACTGCTTCCACCATAATTTCATCACAGTTGGACTATTGCACATGTGCTGTCTGGTTTCCCAGTTTTCATTCTTGTAACTTATGGTCTATTCTCTACCCAGCAGAGTGAGCCTTTAAAAACTTAAATCAGATTACATTACTCCTTGTTCAATATCCTCAGTGGCTTCTCATTCTACTTATAATGAAATGCAAATTCTTTATTAAGCCTTACAAGATCCAACATAATATTGCATAGACAGAGATTACATAGAATATAGTTTATCTTACATCCCCCCCCCCCTTGTTCCATCTATATTGGAACTCATACTGTTCTTGGAACTGTTACTGTTATTGAGTGGATTCCATCTATATTGGAACTCATACTGTTCTTGGAACTCATACTGTTATTGAGTGGATTCTTTACAATGTTTATCCTACCTCAGAGCCTTTACAATGTTTATCCTACCTAAAATAGGCTTTCTCTAGATATTTGCATGGGTTTCTCTCTCGTGATTTATATTTATGCCTAAATATCACTTTATCAGATAGGCCATTCTTCCCCTTTTTATATTTCGATGTTTGCAACATATATGTCTACAATATACAAAGTATTCCTACAAATCAGAAAGGCATAGATATTTCACAGAGGAAGAAAAATATAAATGGGCAATAAAAATGCAAAAATATGATCTCATTAGTAACCAGAGAAATGTAAATTAAGACACAATGAAATACTTCCTACCCAGAATGGCAAGGACACATAATATAGCAACTCTTATACAGAGCAGCTATAGGGCGTAAACTGGTACAACTACTTTGAAAACAATTTAGCATTATCTAGTAAAGCCAAGATAAAAATGTTACAATCATCAATTCTACATCCAGGTGTATATCATACCTGTAGAAACTCTCGCATGTGAGCACCAGGAGACATATACAAGAATGTTCACAGCTGATACATACTGTAATATCCCTCAAAGTGGAAACATGTCTATCAATGTAAGAATGAAAAAATGGATTTCATAGGATGGAATAACATTGTGCAGCAAAAATGAATAAATCAAAATAATACACATTGAAATGAAAGAAATTAAATATACTGTTTGGAGAATAAGATCAAATTGCAAAAATATACATAACTTATGATACTATTTCTACAAAGTGAAAAAAACCTTCGAAGCAAAAGAACAAGATCAGATCAGGAAGAAATAGATAATCTGAAGGGATGATAACTACTAACAAAATCGAATCAATAATAAAAAAATCCCAATAAACAAAAGTCCTAGAACAGATGGCTTCACAGGTAAAGTTTACCAAACATTCAAAGAAGTGTTAATACCTATCATTCTCAAACTATTTCAAAAATTTGAAGAGGAAGGAAAGCTCCCAAACTCATTTTACAAAGCCAGCATTACCTTGATACCAAAACCAGACACTACAAAAAAAAAAAAAAAAAAAAAAAAATATAAGCTAATATTTCTGATAAACATAGATGTAAAAATCCTCAATGAAATATTAGCAAACCGAATTCAGCAATACATCAAAAAGAACATACACCACAATCAAGTGGGATTTATTCTGGGATGCAAGCTTGGTTCAATTTCCACAAATCAATTAACAAAATGGAGGATAAAAATCATATGATCATATTAATAGATGGAGAAAAAGCATTTGACAAAATCCAACATCCTTTCCTAATAAAAACTCTCAACAAAGTGAGGATAAGGAAACATACTTTAACATAATAAAGGCCATATCTGATAAATCTACAGCTAATATCATACTCAATGGTGAAAAGCTGAAAGCTTTTTTATTAACAGCAGAAACAAGACAAAAGATGTCCATGTTCATCACTTTTATTTAACATAATACTGAAAGTCCTAGCCACAGCAATCACACAAGAAATAAAAGAGATAGAAATTGGAAAGAAAGAACTAAAATTATCATTATTTGCACGTAAAAATATATATAGAGAACCCTAAAGAGCCCACCAAAAAACTACTAGAACTGATAACTGAGTTCAGTAAAAAGCAGGATACAAAATCAATATTCAGAAATCATTTGTATTTGTATACATCAAATGAATGATCAGAAAGAAAAATTAAGAAATGGTTTTATTTATGGTTGCATCAAAAATAAAATACTTAGAAATAAATTTAACCAAGGAGGTAAAAGATCTGTACTCGGAAACCTGTAAGACACAGAAGAAAGAAATTGAAGATGAAAATAAATAGAAGCATATACCATGCTCACAGATAGGAATAATTAACGTCATTATAATGTTCATACTACCCAAAGCAATCTACAGATTCAATGCAATCCCTATCAAAATACCAATGGCATTTTTCATAGAACTAGAAGAAATAATTATAAAATTTATTTGGAACCACAAAACATCTTGAATACCCAAAACAATAATGAAAAAAGAAGAATAAAATTGGAGGTATCACACTACCTGATAAACTAAACTACAGGCTATGATAATCAAAACAGCATGGTAATCACATACAGAGATCAACAGAACAGAATAGAGGGCCCAGAAATAAACTAACACCTTATAGTCAATTAATCTAAGATAAAGGAGGCAAGAATATACAATGGGGTAAAGATAGTCTTTTCAATAAATGGTGTGGAGAAAATTGAACAGATACATGCAAAAAAAAAAAAAACTGACCACTGCCTTATACCATACACAAAAATAAACTCAAAATGTATTAAAGACTTAAATGTAAGACCTGAAACCATAAAAGTCCTAGAAGAAAACATAGGAAGCAAGCTATTTGACATTAGTCTTAGTAATATCTTTTCGGATATGTCCCCTTAAGCAAAGGAAACAAAAGCGAAAATAAACAAAAGGGACTATGTCAAACTAAAAAGCTTCTGCACAGCTAAGAAAACCTTCAACAAAGTGAAAAGACAACCTATTGAACAGGAGAATATATTGGTTAAATAATCTATCCAATAAGGAGTTAATATCCAAAATATATAAGAACTCATATAACTCAATAACAACAACAC
>NW_006432669.1:8067109-8073720 GCF_000325575.1 Pteropus alecto
ACAATACCATTTATATAGGCCATATATATTATATGTATATGATGTTTTGTATGAATGAAATATTTTACAATAAAAGTATGGCTTATTCAAACAGAATGGAAAGAATGAGAATGCAAGAAAGACTATTGTACACTTATTCTTGAAGTGTATGTATATAACTGAATCTGAATAGATGTTGATAGTATAAGTAGAAATTTATAGGATGAGTATAAGAAAGGTTCTTGAGATACATTTTAGAAATGACAACTTAAATATAGCCTAGTAATAACAATTCTGAACCAGATGCAAGAAGTAAATATGAAAAGTGATCCTTCACTGATGAAATGCCTGTGTCTAAAAGAATAAAATGAAAATTTTCTCTGGAGAGAAACTCCCTCAAGGCCACTCAGGTTTCAAAAAAATTAAACTGCCAAACATAAGTTTATAATCCAAAATTTCAAAGTATACAATGAGTGAGAAGTAGCAGAAACAATAAACAGTGTGCTGGATTTGTTTCATACTGACTTGTGAAAACTTATTAAGTATTTGGAAATTTTAAAAGCCAGTTGTTAAACCACTGGTAGCCTGAAATTTGTATAAAGGAGTATTTAACATCACATTCATCAGAATATTGATAAACAAAGCTTTTTTTTTTTTTAAATTAACAGCAGAAACAAGACAAAAGATGTCCATGTTCATCACTTTTATTTAACATAATACTGAAAGTCCTAGCCACAGCAATCACACAAGAAATAAAAGAGATAGAAATTGGAAAGAAAGAACTAAAATTATCATTATTTGCACGTAAAAATATATATAGAGAACCCTAAAGAGCCCACCAAAAAACTACTAGAACTGATAACTGAGTTCAGTAAAAAGCAGGATACAAAATCAATATTCAGAAATCATTTGTATTTGTATACATCAAATGAATGATCAGAAAGAAAAATTAAGAAATGGTTTTATTTATGGTTGCATCAAAAATAAAATACTTAGAAATAAATTTAACCGGCATAACTAGATCCTTTGGAATTATTGATTACAAATATTTGCAATGAGCATGTTTAAAGTATTTTTATATTATAAAAGATACATGATAATGAAAAAACAAGGAGGGGAAAAGCTAGTAAAAAGAAACAGACAAATTTATAAAAGAATCAAGTAGAATGTCTTTAAAAAATTATCATTACCAAAATGAAAGAATGGCAAAGTGGAAAACAGAACTAAGTTACACAGAATGTAGCACAGATAGCTAAAGATATGGGTAATATTAAATGAAGATATATGGAAGATAAATGGGCTAGCCTAAAATGTGTATCCTAAGCGTTCTGGATGAGAAAGAGGCAATGAGGAGGGAAGCAATATTTAAAGAATATTGGGATGGTTTTGATCCTTCTGGTATTTATGAAAGAAACCTAATCTCAGATTTAGGAATCATGATTTCCAAGTAGAATAAAACTAAATTTATAACTGGTTACATTTAGTGAAATTGGAGAACCAAGTATAAAAACATTTTATACAAATAGAGAAAATATTACCTAAAAAAAAAATCCTTGGATCTATAGGAGCATTCTCAAAAATCAATCAATCAATCAATCAATCACATGAGCCAGAAGGTAGTAGGCTAACATCTTTAAGGTGTGAAGGAAAAAAAGTCAACCTAAAACTTTATAATCAGCAAAATCATCATTCAAAAATGAGGTTGAAATGAAGGTATTTTCAGTGGGAAAAAAATGACTATCATTAACAAATTGCCACAGAAGGAATTTATTAAGAATTATTTCAAAATAAGGAAATGGAATGAAGGGTTGCATTGGAAAAATAATTAAGCAAACATGTAGGTAAATCTATTAGGTTAAACATAATAATGGGAAACCTGTAAGACACAGAAGAAAGAAATTGAAGATGAAAATAAATAGAAGCATATACCATGCTCACAGATAGGAATAATTAACGTCATTATAATGTTCATACTACCCAAAGCAATCTACAGATTCAATGCAATCCCTATCAAAATACCAATGGCATTTTTCATAGAACTAGAAGAAATAATTATAAAATTTATTTGGAACCACAAAACATCTTGAATACCCAAAACAATAATGAAAAAAGAAGAATAAAATTGGAGGTATCACACTACCTGATAAACTAAACTACAGGCTATGATAATCAAAACAGCATGGTAATCACATACAGAGATCAACAGAACAGAATAGAGGGCCCAGAAATAAACTAACACCTTATAGTCAATTAATCTAAGATAAAGGAGGCAAGAATATACAATGGGGTAAAGATAGTCTTTTCAATAAATGGTGTGGAGAAAATTGAACAGATACATGCAAAAAAAAAAAAAAAAGAAAAAAGAAACTAGACCACTTTCTCACACCATATAAAAAAAACTCCTCGATATGGATCGAAGACTTAAATATAAGACCCAAAACTATCAAACTGCAGGAAGAAAACATAGGCAGTAAACTCTTTGACATCATTCTTAGCAATATCTTTTTGAATATATCTCCTTGGCAAGGGAAACAAAAGAAAAATAAACAAATGAGACTACATCAAACTAAAAAGTTTTTGCACATTGAAGGAAACCATTAATAAAATGAAAAGACTACTGAATGAAAGAAGATACTTGCCAATGATACATCTGATAAGGGGGGAGTTAATATCCAAAAATATATGAGGAATTCATACAATTAAACACCAAAAAAATAATCTGATTTAAAAAATGGGCAGACAACCTGAATAGACATTTCTCCAAAGAGGACATACAGATGGCCAACAGACATATGAAAAGATGCTCAACATTACTAATCATCAGGAAAATGTAAAATAAAACCACAATGAGCTATCACCTCACATCTGTCAAAATAGCTATCATCAATAAATCAACAAACAATAAATGTTGGGGATGTAGAAAAAAGGGAACCCTTGTGCCCTGTTAGTAGGATTGTAAATTGGTTCAAACATTATGGAAAAGAGTATATAGTTCCTCAAAAAATTAAAAGTGGAACTGCCATATGACCCAGCAATTCCACTTCTGAGTATTTATCTGAAGAAATCCAAAACACTAATTCGCAAAAATATATACACCACTATGTTCATTGCAGCATTATTTATAATAGCCAAGATATTGAAGAAATGTAAATGTCCATCATTACATAAATAGAAAAAGATGTGGTACATGTAATTGATGGAATATTACTCAGTCATATAAAAGAATGAAATTTTGGCATTCGCAACAATATGGATGAACCTAGAGGTATTATTCTAAGCAAAATAAGTCAGACAGAGAAAGACAAATGCAAAGAAATGCATCACTATCATATTTCTGTTTGTGATGCTAGCCACAAGATAACACTAGAATTGAATCAATTTTCTTTCACATATGCCTGAAATACAGTAAGAGGTTTTTAATCCCGGAATTATCTCTCAGAAAAGAAGATACTGCGTTATATATCAGTCCTTATGAGCCATCTGCCATCTGATATGATGAAACTCTAAATTATTTTTAAATTATAACGTCTTCTTTGGGGAAGAAAAATTAACCTGAAGTAACTTCAACCAGTTGTAGTTTGGAAGGTCTGTAGAAATTATCTGATGGAAAATTTAAATAGAGGCAAAGAAATTTGATATATATTTACTTCCCAAGGGTAAGAACTCATGGTTTTAAGAGTTAGATACCATGGTGAATAAACCTTTTAAGGATTACTTTAAAAGAACAGAGTCAAGAAAAGCCAATACTTTTGAAGAAGTGTAACTTAGTGAGATTTATTCTACCAGAGAATAGTTGTATAAAATAGTTTTATACAACTATTTATTTCAGAAAGTGTGGTAGTGGTGTAGGGGTATATAATGGAGCAGAAGAGAAAAACCAGGAAGAGCAGCAAACACATGAAAACTGGGCACATACCAGAGGTGGCACTACAAATTTCAGCGGAATCTGTGATTAAAATATTTACAAAAAATATTACAATCACTATATTTTTGGTAATGAAATAAAATGAAATTAAGCATCCCAGCATAATATAGTTTGATAGTAGTGACTATATATCATTTACTTGTAAATAGACCTATGTTAGGGATGGAGACTGAGAACATTTTTGCTTATATAAAATTGCACTATGAAGAATTTTTAAGACCGTCGTGCCAATAATGTGTTGTGGCAACTGGTTATCCATATGGAAAATAAAAGTTACATTCCTGCCATTCTACATTAAAAAAACAAACAAACAAACAAAGAACCCTACTTGCAGGTAAGTTAAAGACATGAAAGTGAAAAACTTTAAAGACTTTAGATGACTCACTAGATTATCTGTATGATTTCAGGCTAGGAAAGGATATAAAAGGAGACCATTGCTACATGTGATTATATAAAAATGAAAAAACCATCATAAACAAGGTAAAAAGACCTAGACTACATGCAACTAACAAAGGATCAGTATAGAGTATATAAGTAAGTTCTGAAATGAATCATAAGAAAATGGCCAATGGATATAAACAGCTAATTCATGGAAGAAATATAAATGACCAATAAATATATGAAGCAATCTTTGCTCTCACCACTTATCAAGGACATATAAATTAAACAAAAAATAGATGCCAATTTTATGCCCATTAAATTAGAAAAATTAAAAAGTCGGAAATACCAAATACAAGTAAGGATGCATGGTAACAAGAAATCTATACATTGGTGGAAGCAAATACTTTGGAGAATGATTTGGTGATTAGGTAACAATTAGTAAGGTTGAAGATAAACAATATCTTAATCAACTGGAAATTCTCTTTCTAGGTATGTAGCCTAGAGCACTTCTCAAACATATGAACAAAAATACAAGAATGTTTATTGCAGCACATTTTATAATTATGAAAAATTAGAAATATCCATTAACAAGAAAAAAAGCACTGTAGCATTTTCATAAAATGTATTACAGAGAAGTTAAAATGAAACCCTAGTTATAAGTATAAATTTCAATAAATCTTAAAAACACAAGATTGAGTGAAAAAACAAGTTGAACATGTACAGTGTGATAACTTTTACTTATTTAACATATTCAAATACTGTATTACTTAAGGATTCATACACATGAGTTACACTTGGATCTATAGGAGCATTCTCAAAAATCAATCAATCAATCAATCAATCAATCACATGAGCCAGAAGGTAGTAGGCTAACATCTTTAAGGTGTGAAGGAAAAAAAAGTCAACCTAAAACTTTATAATCAGCAAAATCATCATTCAAAAATGAGGTTGAAATGAAGGTATTTTCAGTGGGGAAAAAATGACTATCATTAACAAATTGCCACAGAAGGAATTTATTAAGAATTATTTCAAAATAAGGAAATGGAATGAAGGGTTGCATTGGAAAAATAATTAAGCAAACATGTAGGTAAATCTATTAGGTTAAACATAATAATGATTACTAATTCTGGATTGTGTTCTGAAATGAGTGCTGTTTATTTTGCCGTGGCTTCCCTTTTCTGCTATTTGTTTTTATTTCAAGAAAAAAAAAACTACTTCGTATTGAATGGATGACGATAGGTATTCATGTGATAATGCTGGACTTGTTGCATAGAAGCAAAGGAAGAGTATTATGTTGGATATTAAAATGTAAGTTTTATGTCAGCCAGAGGCTTTCTGGGAATTGGATGAAGAAACAGAGGGTAAAGATCAGCAGGTAGTTAAGGAATGGCGCAAGTCCTTTGACATTATGAGGGTCATTATAAGCATCACTATAGTTTGAGTGGATTTATAGGTAATTAACCTAATAGTAGCTGTAAGAAATTATGTCTAGATACATGTTATTACTTTGGATTAGTGAGAGGATGATGCTGCTGGAGTCAGTTCATTGGGACATGCTCTAACAACTCCTACAGCACTGTTTTAGCTTGTTTTTCCTTTTTCAGGATTGACTTCTACTTTCCAGATCAAAAAGGTGTGCCTGTATCTATACCTCAGAAAAAGAAATGCAGATGCTAGATAATACAAAATATATAATTAAAATAGGTATTTGCTGAAAATACTAGAGTCGATTTTTTAAAATAGTAAATGTCTCAATTATTCAAATAAAGTCACTGCAAATGGAGGAGAATCTTTGTATTCCTCAATCCTAAGTTTTTACTGGGTCTAGAAAATAATAGATACTTGTAGACACTATCAAACAGTTCTAGCTGGCAGGCATTAAGGCAGTCCCTACAAAATTCCACCAAAAAAACTTTTAAAAAGTGACAATGAATACTCTAACATAATGATTGCTAGAAAGGAGGGGGGTTGAAGAGAAGGGTGAAAAAGATGAAGAGATTAAGAATTACTAATTAGCAGTTATAAAAATAGGGGTGTAAATTACAGCATTAGGAATATAGTCAATAATATTGAAATAACTATGTATTGTATCAGAAGTACTAGATTTATCAGTATCACTTCGTAAGTTATATAATATCTAATCGTGTTATATTGTATGTCAACTGTAATTGAAAAATTTATTTTTAAAAAGCTAAAGACTATATTCTTGAAGAATATAGATATTTAGAAACCTTGTAGAATAATAGGGAATGATAAAACCAAAATTCAAGCTAAAGTTTCCTTAATAAAATGACCAAGAGAATGTGATCAGGGAGGACATATACAA
>NW_006432669.1:8077024-8119269 GCF_000325575.1 Pteropus alecto
CTCAAACATAATTCTTATAATCAGAGCAGAGCTGTTGAAGCCGATAAAAACAACTTGCTAAATCTCTCATGACATGTCAAAAACATTGAGATTTCTGACCTCTAATATTCTACAATAGATTTTATTAAATATTTTAAAAGTTTTCAATGTTCTCTCTTGTTCTATCTTTTGTTATTCCAATGGTCTCTACATCAGAAATGAAAAATCTCAAGGAGTGAGAAGCAAGAAGGTGGGGGCAATGGGCTCCATTTTCAGTAGTGGGTAAACAATTATTACTACTGTGAAACTCTTATAATTATGGAAAAGCCCAACCATGAGCAACCCTGGTTATTATTCCAAAGAAGGTTCTCATTCTCTATAGACAATAGTATTCCCTGCCCCCTTACTCCAGAAATGTAATACAGGACTAGCAATTAGAATCTAATGCTATGAACTGACTATCATCTTCCTAGTTTACAGGAATTGGACTCTCCAGACTTCTGCCACTGACTCTCTTAGGGGGAACAATATCAGGACCATGATATACCTTAGTGTGTTGTCATCTTTCCAATAAACTTCTGTGCAATTCCACTTATGAAAGAAATGCACAACTATCATATTTCTCAGCTTGTGATGCTAGCCACAAGATAACACTAGAATTGAATCAATTTTCTTTCACATATGCCTGAAATACAGTAAGAGGTTTTTAATCCCGGAATTATCTCTCAGAAAAGAAGATACTGCGTTATATATCAGTCCTTATGAGCCATCTGCCATCTGATATGATGAAACTCTAAATTATTTTTAAATTATAACGTCTTCTTTGGGGAAGAAAAATTAACCTGAAGTAACTTCAACCAGTTGTAGTTTGGAAGGTCTGTAGAAATTATCTGATGGAAAATTTAAATAGAGGCAAAGAAATTTGATATATATTTACTTCCCAAGGGTAAGAACTCATGGTTTTAAGAGTTAGATACCATGGTGAATAAACCTTTTAAGGATTACTTTAAAAGAACAGAGTCAAGAAAAGCCAATACTTTTGAAGAAGTGTAACTTAGTGAGATTTATTCTACCAGAGAATAGTTGTATAAAATAGTTTTATACAACTATTTATTTCAGAAAGTGTGGTAGTGGTGCAGGGGTATATAATGGAGCAGAAGAGAAAAACCAGGAAGAGCAGCAAACACATGAAAACTGGGCACATAACAGAGGTGGCACTACAAATTTCAGCGGAATCTGTGATTAAAATATTTACAAAAAATATTACAATCACTATATTTTTGGTAATGAAATAAAATGAAATTAAGCATCCCAGCATAATATAGTTTGATAGTAGTGACTATATATCATTTACTTGTAAATAGACCTATGTTAGGGATGGAGACTGAGAACATTTTTGCTTATATAAAATTGCACTATCAAGAATTTTTAAGACCGTCGTGCCAATGTGTTGTGGCAACTGGTTATCCATATGGAAAATAAAAGTTACATTCCTGCCATTCTACATTAAACAAACAAACAAACAAACAAAGAACCCTACTTGCAGGTAAGTTAAAGACATGAAAGTGAAAAACTTTAAAGACTTTAGATGACTCACTAGATTATCTGTATGATTTCAGGCTAGGAAAGGATATAAAAGGAGACCATTGCTACATGTGATTATATAAAAATGAAAAAACCATCATAAACAAGGTAAAAAGACCTAGACTACATGCAACTAACAAAGGATCAGTATAGAGTATATAAGTAAGTTCTGAAATGAATCATAAGAAAATGGCCAATGGATATAAAGAGCTAATTCATGGAAGAAATATAAATGACCAATAAATATATGAAGCAATCTTTGCTCTCACCACTTATCAAGGACATATAAATTAAACAAAAAATAGATGCCAATTTTATGCCCATTAAATTAGAAAAATTAAAAAGTCGGAAATACCAAATACAAGTAAGGATGCATGGTAACAAGAAATCTATACATTGGTGGAAGCAAATACTTTGGAGAATGATTTGGTGATTAGGTAACAATTAGTAAGGTTGAAGATAAACAATATCTTAATCAACTGGAAATTCTCTTTCTAGGTATGTAGCCTAGAGCACTTCTCAAACATATGAACAAAAATACAAGAATGTTTATTGCAGCACATTTTATAATTATGAAAAATTAGAAATATCCATTAACAAGAAAAAAAGCACTGTAGCATTTTCATAAAATGTATTACAGAGAAGTTAAAATGAAACCCTAGTTATAAGTATAAATTTCAATAAATCTTAAAAACACAAGATTGAGTGAAAAAACAAGTTGAACATGTACAGTGTGATAACTTTTACTTATTTAACATATTCAAATACTGTATTACTTAAGGATTCATACACATGAGTTACAAGTATGAAGAAGCTGAACAATAATTCAGCATAGTGATATGTGAGGAAGAAATGAGTCTAATGAGTTTAAGAAAGAACATACCAAAAGGTTCAAAATATCTCTAATATCTTATTCTCTATAAAATATGATAAAAATAAAATATAAAAAATGATCTGATATTAAGAACTGAATGAGGAGACATAAGTGTTTATTAATATTTTTGGTAGGCTTGATATATTTCCTAAATAAATAATACAAGTTATATTATGGAGAATCATGAAAAAAGAAAACCTCTTTTTAGTAGGACAAATACTAAAATTTTTATATTATGTAAATGGGTCTATTTGGCTTAGGATAGATTTCCAATTACAATACTATGCATAAATTTAAGAAGGACTATCTATCAAACATTTTAGATAAAATGAACTCTAAAGAACAATTAGCTAACTTAAAAAAGTGGCTCTACTTAAGCAAAGATCTTGCTGTCAACATTTGTAAAAATAGTTGGAATAAAATTGTTCAGAAAATCTGAGAGTGGAAATGTATTTCTAAATCAATAGATCTTTGTATGCGACAAATGTTTGTGTTTAACTAAATTAATACATTAAATACTAATATATATATAAGTAAACATTTGACTATTTCATCTATATCTCCAGAAGTTTATGTATTCATTTTGGCCAGAACACATTTGTATCTTTTAATTAAAAAACAGGGGACTTGCCCTATGCCCAGTTAGCCTGAGATAGTCTTGGTTTATATCTGTTATCTCAGTGTTAATTATTGATAGTGCTCCATTTAATTCTCAGCAGTGTCCTGGTTGGGATGATAACTTTTATGGTCAGCAACCAACTTTCACAGGCTGAAGTAAATTATGCGAGGGGATAAAAATCTATAAGATTTCAGGAGAACTGGGGCACAGGATGACAATAGAGAACCTTGACAAAGTGATGGGAACACAATAAAATTAAGAATGCTAAGCTTGGTTAATGATAACTCTCTGCTCCTATTTCTGCCTGTTTCAAATTCTAATATCTTAGGTTGGTGCTATTTAGCTCAGAATTAAACTCTGCCCTATAGTGGAACCAATTTGACCCTTAAACAGAAGAAACGTAAGAAACACAAGTCAATTATGATAGCTTTGCATCAATGTGATCTTGCTGCCAACTTTGCATTAATGCTACTTTAGTCCATACCCCTGGAATGAAATTCTTCCCTTTTATTTCAGCTCTGAGTCTTCTTTGAAGCTTTTCTTGATACTCTATTGAATGTCTTATTGAATGTCACTCGTTTCTAGCTGAAACCCAAGTCTCTCCTCTGAATGAACCCGTTTCTCAGTAGCTGAGTGTCTCAACATTTTTACTTTGGTCATTTTTAATCATTTTTCCATTATAATAGTAAAATGATTAAAATAAATGCAATCATAAAATGGAAGACTCCCTCAAGGACTAGCACCCTTCCTCAAAACAAAAAACACTATATTAGACCTCATTCCCTTTTTGTCCTCCAAACACTCTTTTTTCTTTTTTTTGTCCTGGAAATGACTATAGATGAACTTTATGTTCAAGAATGCACAAAGACCTATACTTCAGATGACTTCAAAATAAGAGGCACAGATATGTACTGAGCACTTAAACAAGTACTTTGGTGCTGAAAACACTAAAATTAAATACCTGCTTGTGAACAACTTAATCTTGGATAAGGAGAAAAACCTTTAATGGGATAATTATAGAACAGTGAGGTAAGTACTACAATGAAGGTGTTTCAGAAACTTGAAAGAGAGAAAGAGTGAATTCCCAATGTCTTATGTGGGCTAAGGTAGGGATTGGGTGGCTGGGTCTCATCACTTTTACTTTGGTCAATTAGGTCAATCTTTCATTTTAAGAGTAGAAATGCTAAAGTAAGTACAATCAGGACAAAGTTCAATCCAGACTGGTGTTCCCACTAAACTGACTTTCCAGAAAATCATCCAGAAAATAATCAACAACATGTATATCTGTATGTTTTTCAGATACACAGAATTTTCATTGTAAATACCTTTCTCCCTGTCCACTTACAAAGTTTCTATTCATTCTTTGAGAGCCTCCTCGCAGAAGATTTTGCTGACTCCCTCAGAATTCTTTCCTTTTCTCTATTTGCTAGCAATGTATAGTACTTCTCTTAAGTCACTTACTCTTCTGTTTGATAATTATTTTGTTAGAGATTGGACTGTACCATACTCAAGGGCAAAAGCAGAGCTAAGCAGAATGCTTAAGGCTGTAGGCACTCAAAAAACATTGTTCTAATACACTATCCCAAAAGATAACATAACCATTCATGGTATGTTAGCTGTTTTTAGGTGGTATATTGAATACATATTCAAATAGTCATGAATCCTTGAAATGTGTTTCAAAAAAGTTGTAACTATAACACATCAAACTCAGGATTTCAGAGATATTATTGCTTAGGAAATGGCTAAGTGAAATAAAAATATTAATCAGAATAAAGTGTTCGAGTGACCCCCCTCCCTGATATTTCCTATTAACACACCTTGCTTGATATTTTTCACAGCACTTATTACCCTTTGACATATATATTTATTGCTCCTCCGTCCAGAACGTAAGCTCCACAAGGGCCATGATTTGTCCATTTTGCTTGCTGCTATATTCTCAGAACTTAAACTAGTACTTGTAAGTGTAAGGGCTCAATATACAGCCATTTAAAGAGAATGAGGGAGGAAAGTAGGAAGGGAGGGATCGATGAGAGTAAGAGGGATGAATACTAATGTACTTGGCCAGTTCACAGAATCGGTTTTTGATTTGGAAGAGACTTGAATATTCTCATTTTATAGATAAGGAGACTGATGCCCAGAAGGGGTTGGTGGCTTACTCAAGGCCACATAGGCAGTGTGTGCAGAGCCAAGACTCCAACCCAGTCACATAGTGAGAGGTCGGTGAACTTCCCATAACATATACGTGTAGGCAATATAGACAAATGGAGGTTTACTACTTCTTATAACAGACCTTAACATGCTGGGGATCTGTAAAATTAGTGGAATGGTATCAGTTGCTTCATTCAGACACCAATAATCAACACAGAAGAAAAAAAAAAGCAAGAACAAAGATGAATGAGAAAACTAGGTTTTTCTGACTCAGTTTTATAGGGTAAATATTAGTATATTATTGATAAAAACAACAGCATTACCTCCAAGGACCATGCCAGCCTGACAGCACTTTCTAAGGCGACATGCTGGGCAGTTTTTTCTGCGAATTTTATCAACAATGCAGTCGTTTCTTCCAGCACATAAATAATTATGCTGCCCTAAAAAAAAAAAAAAAAAAAAAAAGGATAGGTACACATCAGTAAATGCATGACTATCTCAGCCATCCTCTTGTCTGGCATAACTGAAGGTTGGTAAAGCTCCAAACCTGCTCAGTACTTTACCTGTGCCTTCAGGAGCCTAACTGAGGTGAACACAGCTTAGAAAGCAATTCCAGGGCTCCTTTAAAAACCTTCTGTGCAAAATTTCTGTGTATATTCTTAATGGTGTCACATGTCCTTAGACCTTTCTGACATTTCAAGATTAGCCACATGGTACTGATAAGCATTAGCTGTATAAAATAATCAAGCTCTATAAAATCTTTTCTTTCTAACATCTAAACCTTCAAGAAAACAGATATAGACTAAGGAATTAAAGCAGTCTCTGGAATAGATCTTGCATAAAACCTGTATGTTTAATTCTATTGGAAAATCCTGGAGCTAGGTCACTCTTAAAGGGTCTGATGATTGTGAATAGCATATAAAAATGTCCCTGGTTGTACTGACTTTATTGCTTAGTTTATTTTGGCTAAAAACTAGAAAACATGATGAATAGAAATAATGATAAAGGGCGAACTATTTAAAACAATGAGAAGTACTCAATGAAGATAGAAGAAATGGATAAAACATGTGACCTTGGAGTAATTTTGTATAGGGGAAGCTACTTTTACCCTTCAAAAGGTGTGGAATATGAATATTCAACAATGACAATTCTCTAAATCACAAATATATTCTATTTAATTAGGTATTAAATAATATAATTCATTTAGATTGAACGAAAATGAAAAAAAATCAGCTTAAACATGTAAATATTAATTAACTGGAAAATTTACTTCATTGGCACTCCTTATTTTCCAATACATTCCCATAAAACAGATTGCGACTCCTTTAACATAATCAACTTATACTTCTTAAGCATGAAAAATATTTTAAAAGATTATGGAATTACCCTATAGCATATTATTTTAGGTGACGTTGAGATCAGATTCACTCTTCTGGCTGAAATTTGTAGTAAAGGGACACAGAGATACCTTAAATGCATGCCTAATTATGCAGGAGAAAGGATATTCTCAAATGGCAAAATGCAAAAAGCCACGTCTATGGAACAGCTAAAACAAAATGGTTCTTGACCTGGGCATTTTTGGAAAAACACAGATGGTCTTTTCTTAAAAGGGTATTCCGCCACAAACTTACATTCAAACTTACATATTACTCACATACTAGTGTTCATTCTATTATTTAGGAGTCCTGGGCTGTTGGGAAAATTTCCCAAGGTGCTGAGAAACTGAATAAAGAAGTTGAGAACTCCAGAATTACCCAGAGTTTATTAAGGAAACTTACAGACAGAAGCAGCATCTCCCCAGGCCGCAAGATGGTGATACTCTGCACCCAAAAGCAGATGGAGCTTGTTATATAGAGACAAGTGGTAACATAGGTGGCTTGTAGCAGGTGGCATGTGCTTATTAAGAGCTGACTAATCCAAAGCAGTAAACAACTTAAGGGTCCACTTATCAATGCAAGAATATTTTTTCCAGGTGATACAGGCTCACCCCGCCCAAGGAGAACTTGCAGTCAGCTTTCTTTGCAAGATGGCGTGGGTCACATTAAGTACCCGGAATCATTCACCAAACATAAGCAGTGGGTTTTCCTCCTAAAAAAGGTAGTTATGAAGCTTCACTAAGTCAGCAGAGTGTACTGCATGCTACTTTCTGATTTGACTCTGGTTTATTTTTACAAGTTATATTTGTAGGTTACAGGAATTACCATGAGAGTAAAGTGTGTGTAAGTTCTGTCTGTCATCCATCCACGGTGAACATTCAGGCAGTGACCAGAAGACAATATTTGACTGCAGGCTTCAATGCAGTGAACTAGGGGAGCAGTGTGAGAGGTACTTCTCTGGGGAGTGTGGATTTGAATGATTTGGATAGGAAAGGAGATGCTCATAAGAGGAAGACTGTGAAAGGTTTGAAGAGGTAGGTGGCAGGCATCACACAGCAATTCCTGCATTAAAGAGAGGGCAGATAATTTCAGTTTTTATAGTAATTAAAGGCATAGATTAAACTTCTCTACTCCAAAAAAAAAAAAAAAATACTGTTCAGTGTCCCAAATTCAGGAACTTTAGAACTATTCAGAAAAGAAATTGAGGCTTTGTTGGCTTCAAGTGTAGGAGGAGAAATAAAACAACACCCCCCCACCCAAACTTTAGTGCACAACCCATACTCTGTAGCCCAGCAAGTGGGGGTGAATCTAGATGTGGGAAGAAGTAGGAGAGAAACTGGCTTTCTAACATAACCTTTTTCAAATTTGAGGATAAGTCTCTTTACCAAAATAAAATAAAATAACAACCCTATAAAAATAGTCTCCAGCTTTAAAACAAAAGTCAGCAAACATAACTATGCATTTAATCATTCTTTTATGTAGAAAGCTACATAGTTTTGAACGAGCTAATTCGTTGAGTTTATAATAGTTTAGCATTTTTACCACAAATGTAAAATACAGAGCTGTATTCATTTCGGAAATTTTTGTTTGTGAGTCATTACACAAAAATGTTTTCTAAAGGAAAGAAGTTAAAAGCAGAACACCTAAATTAGAAGATATATTACCATCTTCCAGGGTGTAACTATCTTGCCTACTCAGTACTGTACAGCAATGAACAAAATGCAAAAAGTTCACTGTGACCTGATGAAGGTAAGGGAAGTGATACAAACGAGAATTATATGCAACTAAGAAACCAAGTAACTCAAACATAATTCTTATAATCAGAGCAGAGCTGTTGAAGCCGATAAAAACAACTTGCTAAATCTCTCATGACATGTCAAAAACATTGAGATTTCTGACCTCTAATATTCTACAATAGATTTTATTAAATATTTTAAAAGTTTTCAATGTTCTCTCTTGTTCTATCTTTTGTTATTCCAATGGTCTCTACATCAGAAATGAAAAATCTCAAGGAGTGAGAAGCAAGAAGGTGGGGGCAATGGGCTCCATTTTCAGTAGTGGGTAAACAATTATTACTACTGTGAAACTCTTATAATTATGGAAAAGCCCAACCATGAGCAACCCTGGTTATTATTCCAAAGAAGGTTCTCATTCTCTATAGACAATAGTATTCCCTGCCCCCTTACTCCAGAAATGTAATACAGGACTAGCAATTAGAATCTAATGCTATGAACTTTATCTAATTCCTACTCTGATTTCCTAGAACAGAAAATAGGGAGCAAGATTTTCCATCTTATATAGAGAACAAACAATGCTCATAGATGTAACTGAAAGGATGCTGTCCTAGTCTCTACAAAGTTACAAATATCCAGAAAAAAAAAAAGCCTGAAATACTAACAGCTGGAATGCTGCTGCTTTGTCTCATTTCTATTTCTTAAATGATTTATAACAGCACCTCCTTCTTCAGTGTCTCAGAGAAAGAGTTCCCCTATACCAGGGCTCACACGTTCCTGAAACTATTCCTTCCTGCCTACTTTCAAATCTTCCCCTTCGATTTCCCCCTTTCCTAAAATCTTTAGTCTCTACCTCTCTAGTAATGTCTTCCTTTCTCAAAATCTCTCACTCCCAAACTTTTTTTTTCCAGCATCAAGGAATAAAAAAAGAAATTCTGTCTAAATTCTCCAACTCCACCTCTCACTGTGTTATCTGTTTTTGAAGAAATCATCCTCATTTGCACTCTCATTACTCAATTTCCTTTGCTACTCAGCATACTATAATTTGGTTTATAAAGTGTTCACTGGTCTTATAAAGTGTGTTAACATCATCAAAGATTTCCTCATTCCTAAATACTGTAGATTCTTTCTTGACCTTCTGTATAACTTGCCACTGGTGATTTCTCTCCCCGCCTGCCCCACTGCTTTGTTTTGGGGGCACGTCTTTTTTGGCTCTTCACCTGTCTTTCCAACAGTTCCTTTACATTCTCTTTGCCAACCGCTCCTCCTTACATGCCATATTCCGCTGCATACAATGTGTACACTATGTAGGTAGTCTCATCATCTTCCCACAGCTCCAAAATCTGATCCTGAGCTCTTACCTTCCAATCAGCCCTCTGTAGATCCCTCAAACTCAGTATATATGAGAAAGAATTTAGGGATTTTCTGGTCAAATTGTTTACTTAGTAAATGGTATTATTAGATAAATTTTATAACAAATTAAGGAAATTTAAAACAGAAAATCATCTAATTATCATGCAACTATTTTCATTTTTGTGTTTCCTTCCAGTCTGTCTATACAGAGTTAGAGAGTACATAATATCTGTTAATATTTGTTAAGTGAATGTATATAGTTTTATAAAACCTGCATTTGTTCAAGTATTTATTATTTATTGAATATGTCCCAACACTTTTTCAAATAATCCTTTTGCCCCACTTAATTGAAATGCCATCTTAAGTGTTGACTCTGTAGTATTGAATTGTAGTTACTGAAGTTAGACTGCTTGTTCAAAGCTCAGATCTGCATCTTACTATCTACAAGATAATAATAACAGCAACAGACAATTATTAGTCACTTATTATGCACTAGGCACTGTTATAAACTATCTGCATATATTAACTCATTTAATCATCACAGCAACTTTGAGAGGTATTATTAGTCCCATTTTATAGAGATAATTGAAGCACTGAGAAGTTAAGTAACATGCTTAAGGTCACATAGGTAGACATTTTAGCTTAACTAAACTGAGAGGTAGTATAGGAAGTTAAGAGTATGGAGCAATATTGCTTAAGTTTAAATTTCAACCTATTTATTAGCTGGGCCACTTTTTCTTCTTTTTGGCAAGTAAGTGAAGATAGTATTAGTATCTAGGTTTGCATCGATGGATTAAATGAGCTCATGTAAGAGCTTAGAATGGTCTGGCATATAACAAGTTCTTTAAAAATGTCTACTATATTTATGATTATCACATTCCTAAATCCTAAATACAGTTATATATGTTCTAGATGTGACTCAAGAATTCTACACTTAGGTTATTCAGTTTTAAAGGCAACTGAAAGACATTTTCAAATATGCAGAAAACCAGGAAATAAGGTCTTGATATATTCTTCCTAAAGAGTTTCCTAAAGATGTAACCTAGCCAACAATAGGTGAGTAAAATAGAGAATGTATGAAAGAGGAAGTCTGTTATGAAAGAATTAAAAATGAGTCCTAGATAAATTTCAACATATACAGATGTTTCTTGACTTACCATGGGGTTATGTCTCGATAAACCCATTGTAAGTCTGAAATATCATTAAGTAGAAAAAGCATTTAATACATCTAACCTACCAAATATCATAGCTTATCTTAGCCTACCTTAAATGTACAAAAAACACACATTAGCTTACAATTGGGCAAAATCATTTAACACAAAGACTGTTTTATAATAAAGTGTTGAATATTTCATGTAATTTATTACATGTATTGCTTTCACACTACCGTAAAGTGGGAAAATGGTAACTGGGGTTTAAAATTTGCGAGGGGTTGGGTTTTGTGACCACAGGACCAAGGGGAATGAAGGGTGAGAATTGAATTCTGCATAAAAATGGATAATTTCAAAAGACTCTTATTGATGAAAATAGTTCTAGAAAACACTACTGAGATAAACCAATGAAGCCAGAAATCTGTCTAAAACTTTGAGTGGGAAGAGTCATCCATGACTTAAAACAAACAAAAATCTTGGCCTTTATGGGAGGTAAATTTTTACTACTGCATGGTGTATGAACCTGCACCAAGAAACAAATACTAGTCTAGGACCAGCGAAATTCCCAGGGCCCTGGGAGGATCAAATGCAAACTTATCCGTAAGGACAGGTATGCACATGTGCAAAAAGAAAAAAAAAATTTGTACAAGAATATTTACAGAAGCAGTGCTCATAATAGCTCCAAACTGAAAACAACCCCCCCAAATTATCTATATATAGTATAATGCATAAAGAAACTCTGTTTTAGTTATTCAATGCATTATTATAAAACAATGAGAATAAATGTCTCACCCATGCAAAAAAGTTGATAAATTCCTGTGTAAAATAAGTAGACATAGAAAAATATGGTATGATTCTATTAATAAAATAGTCAAAATCATCTATGATGTTAGAAGTTGGAATGGAAGTTATTTTGGGGAGTGATGAGAAGGGGTGCAAGGGAGCTTCTGGGAAGCTAACAATTTTTTAATTTTTTGACCTGAGTGATGGCAGCAACATTTATTTAGTCATAATTCATTAAGCTCTATGTCTTTAATTTGAGTACATTTCTAAAAATATTTATGTTAATAAAATGTTTTTATCTTCCTTTTTTAAAATGGTTCTACCTAAGAGGACAGCTTAGAGGGCATTTTGATCCAACAGAGGGAATCTGTGTGGGGTTGACCACTGGAAGTCCAGAGGCTGAGGGCCAACGTTGAAAGTGTTCAGAGATAAAAAAAAAAAAAAAAAAAAAAGGACTACAGGATTATAGTTGAAGCTTCCCAGTGAAATATACCCAAGCATCCCACCAAAGTATTTTACTAGAGAAAGTGTCAGCTATAATCATTTGTCACAGAGAACTCCAGTGACAGTCATATATGTATCTGTCCTGTATAACTGTGCCCATCTTCCTACACCCTTCAACCCATCTTCCTATGCCTTCATCCTTATCAACTGATAGTGGGTCTTAAGAGTGTGAGCAGGGTAAACAGAGAGGAAGGTGATCTTGTTCTTTCTTTCCTGAAGGCTTTAGACCCTAAACGACACTGAGCTGGAGCAAAGAAGAAACCCTATATTAGGTGAGAGTTTGAAATTTTGACAATAATGCTGGCCTGTGCATTTTGATTACTGAAATGAGATTGTTCTTCTGATTAAAAACTATGGGATTGGCCTAAGATTTCATGCAGAAGATGAAAGAACTAGCCTGTAGAGTAGGTTTTGTTAGATGTAATGCTGATTTTAGTATTTTGGAAAAAAAATTACACACACACACACACACACACACACACACGGATAAAACACTTAGAGAATTATTTTAATGTTGCTAGAAATATAAATGTAAATCAGTGGTTCTCAATTAGAGACATTTTTGCTCCCTTCCACCATCCCCACTCTGGTACATTTCATAATACCTAGGGACAATTTCGGTTTACATAACTGAGGAGTAGGTGCTACTGAAGAGACAGAGAATGCTGCTAAACATTTTACAATAGGTAGGACAGTCCCCACAACAAAGAATTAACTGACTCAAAATGTCAGTAATGCTAAGGCTGAGAAATGTTGGTGCAAACTCATCATCAGCACCATTTTTTAAAAAGGTGTATTTTCTAAGTCTGTCCACTGAAAATGCCCAGAAACAAAGACTACTGCAGCAGCAATAAATGCTAGGATCGAGATTGTCGTGTCTATTATTTTCATCTTAAAGGAACCAGGGCTCCTTGGAGACATGACTGGGACCGGAAATATTCAAGTTGAGTATGGGATACTTTGTTGTGACAGAGTTTGATATTACCGAGAGCTAATGAAATTGTGTCAAAGACACACTGACCAAAGTTAGGACAATTTGGATGTCAAAAAGAATTTGGTTTAAGTGATTAAAACACATTTACTACATAAAAAGCCATGAGTACATAATAATATGTAAGAAAGGAGAGAAACAAAATGTATTCATTGGAAACTATTGGAGGTTGCTAGGGCATGAACTCATTACTTTAAAGCTGATAAAATTAGAAGGAATAATAGTAGGTTATCATACTTTTGCAATCCTAATGAAAAGAACACTATTTGTTAAATCTGAAAAAAAAACAATTAAAATATTCCTCCATTTTCCAACTAGACATCTGTGTGACACATTTTCTTTATATGTTTCAACCAAAACATGTTTCAACACACTGAAAGTAGAAAAAGGTATGAGACACAGCTGCATTCTATTAAGACACACTAAAATGACTTATAAAAAATGTAAAAACAATGTCATTCTTGTCATTAAATTTTTTTTGGTTTGGAAAATTAACATCTAATGATTTTTTTAAGTTTTAAAAATTATGTTTTAACTTCTAATGTGATAAATGTTAGATATAATCCACACAAACGAAAACTCTTTAGGCTCTCAATAGTTTTTAAGCATGTAAAGGGACATGAGACCAGAGTGTTTTGGAACCACTAACCTGTGTAAGATTCTTGTCAAATGTTTAATCTGAGTCTAATCATGTAGACAAAAATCAGACAAATCCAGAATGTAGAAATGTCTACAAAACAGCGACCTAGACTTCTCAAAAATGTCAATGTCCTGAAGGACAAAAAAATGGTGGGAGATCTTTTTGGAATAAAGGAGACCAACGACCAAATAACATGCGTAATTCTTAACTGGGTCCTGCATGAAAAAATAATCTAAACAGGATATTTTGGAAAAACAAATGGGGAAATTTAAATACTGGCTGTATAATAGATAAAAATTATTGCATCAATGTTAAATTTTGGGGTATGATAATAATTGTGCATTTCTATTACAGAATAATCTTGTCTTTAGGAGATACATTTTGAAATCATGAGAGGTAAAATATGATATCTGTAATTTACTTTCATGTAGGTAAGTATAGACATTTGTTTTATTATTTTTTCAAATTTTCTGGATGTTTTCTAGAAGCCAAAGTATTCAGAAGATACAAAATGACATAAAGATTTGGATCAGTTTTTCTCATTAACCAATCTAGGGCTGGACATGTAAAACTGGAATGAAAAGGGAGGAGAAGAATGAATATTTGACAGATTGTGAAAGAGAGCTAGACAATAATAAACTAGTGGTTTTAAAGTATCTTGATGTATGATTCAAGGGTTCTTGATTAAAGTGAAGGGAAAAGGTGTAGAGGGAGGAGGACAAGAAAGGAAACAAAATTTTATTGAGCACACTCTGGACCCTGGGCCGGTATACCAGTAATTTAACTGGTTTATGTAATCTTTATAACAAAATAGATATTACATAAGTACTTAAATTTTCCCAGGGAAGTGGCAAATAAGGTACATGGAAATACATAAGGATAGAGTAGACATAAAGAATCTTGAGCTAGGAACAAAGAGGGCACAAAATATGTCCCTTAAGAACAGAGAAATGGGCACTGGGCACCAACATGAGCACATGACACTTGAAAGAGGCCACTGGGAAGAGTTACATCTCACTGTGGGTAGCAAGGGCAGAGAGAATGGCACCTCCCATCTGTTATAGAAGAATGTTACTAAGCTTCATCTTGAACCAGAGGCCACTCATAGGAATCCAGTTTCGCCCAAGTGTCAGACAAACATGCCCTTTAGTAGAGATTGGGCATATTCCTAAACCCCTACATGCATGTGAGAATATGTGTTGCCTTCACCCAAGAAGAACAACTCACCTTGATACAATTCTTGCCAATCCCAGCTTTTAGTGCTTCAAAAAAATTCTAAGCGCAATTTGTGTTTCTTGGTACTTAACCAGTTTTATTTCTGTTTAAACTCATATAGGGTGTTTTCTTTCCACTTGTTCAATATATGCAAATGTGAAATGTTTTCATTATATTTGTTTTGAACACAATAAGTCTTCTTGATGTATAGAGTAAAATTTTTATTTAACTGTTAAATTTACTTCTGTTATCCAAGTTCTATCAGCTATTAACTGTAAGACTTTGAATAAATCATTTAAAGCCTTGGTGCTTCATTTTCCTCATATATAAAATAATAGTTAAAAAGTTGTTTGGGAATTGAATAAAATAATGTGTTAAAATATGTAGCATATTATAACACAGAATAAATGCTAAATAGGTAATAATTATGACAGTTCAGTAAACAAATATTTACTGAATATCTTCCATGTCCTGACATTGTTCTGGGTGCTGATGGTAAGATTCTAGGAGCTTACTTTCCTCAATCAGTTAATCTTTTATTTGACTTGTTTTTATATAGTTTATTCTTCAGAAACATTATTTGTGCGTTGGCTATCTGCACTTTATTCATAATATCTATTATCCAACTGCACAGAGATAAGACCATATGCTTTATAAATGAATAGACTTTAACTCAGAGTCTAGTTCTATTACTACACCTTGAGAAAATTATCTAAGTTTCAGTTTACTCATCCATAAAATGGAAATAAAAATAAACACTATATAAGGCTGTTATGTGGGTTAAATTAGTCTAAATTAGATGAAATACTTGACCCAGTGACTGGTACATAGTAAAAACAAGAAATCATAACTTGAAATTTTCATCAATTTGCCTTTTTTTTCATTATGAGGTAAATCCTTAAATATGAACTGTACATAACTGATTTTATTTTCTGCTCTTTATGGCTTCCAATATAGATTTTTACTCTGCTGTTGCATTTTTAAATCTTATTATAATATTTTATCATCTCATCCATCTACATTTTCATCTCATCTAGTTCTTTCCAATGACACTCATTCTTGTTTTGCTGACACTGTCTTTTGTTTTAATAACTCAAAGATTATTACTCAAAGTTTTCTTCTGTTTCTTTTAGAAAATCAAATTTAAGTATGCTTTCCCTAAAATCAAAACTATTTATTACTGATAGGAGTGTTAAAACGAACAACTTGACAATATGCTAGTGGGGGAATAGGACTGTTAAATGAGACCAGCAGTAGTCAGTCACCAAAGTTTGGTTGTTCAAGGACATTCACTGAAGCTGGACATTAGAATGAGATGGATGAGTGGGGAGTGTAGAAAAATGGAATTAGAGAGGAAGGAGCCAATTTTCAAGACTATTGTATGAGGATAACAGTAAGGTTAGAGCTGACTGAGCCAGCGAGAAAAATAATGGAAAGGAAGTAAAGAACGTTAACAGGGCTCAGACTCTATAGGGCCTTGAAGACCACTGTAAAAGATTTGATTTTTCTCTAAAATTTGATTTCACTTTAAATATAGTGCCATTGCAGAATTTTGATCAGAGGAATTCTTAGGTAGTTAGGTAGCCATGAGCGACAGGAGCGAAGGCCCAGCTCTGTAACCATAGAAATGACAACACTGACAGCCCAACCCAAAAGGCTACCCCTAGGACCTCCCAGAAAAAAAAGAAATCTCATTTTTTAACATAACGATCCCCCTACATCCTGGAGTATAAGGAAATAAATGGCCATAGTATAGCAACCAGTTTAGGTCAGCCACGAAGCTTATGCAGTAAGGAGATTCTGACCTTCTTTTCACTTCAGCCTCATTATATCATCATTATAATGTCATGCATATGCCTGGAAGATTATGAATCTAATTATAACAAATTGAATTCTAGGAAGATACATGTGTAGTTGACAATAGGTTATATAGCAGCTAACTGTCAATCAAAATGACCTCACGCATCAGTCAGCTAGCACCACCCTTGTCACCACCCATCACAACCCAGATATAAGATAGACCTCCCCACAGGGCTACAGCCCTCTCTGGTGTAGCTCATTTCTCTCTTGAAACATACTTCAGTAAATCTTACTTCAGTAAATCTTCTCTGATCTATAATTCTTTACTGCATCGACAGAAAGGACGAAAGCTCCCCCTAGTACCACTGAGGCAACAACGGACTTAGATTGGTCCCAACGGTGACAGAGTGATGTGATCTGGCTTATAATTTAACAGTATCACTTTGGCTTCTAGATTAAGTATAGACTCCACGAGTGGGAATGGGACCAATTAAGAAGCAGTTGCAATAAATCCAAAGGATAATCACTATGGCTTGAACTAAATTGGTCAGTGGAGGTTGTGATAAGAGATCAGATTTTGGATACATTCTAAAAGAAGAACCAAGTAGTTTACAGAATCTTACTAAGTGACATGCCAATATTTAATTTTTTTAAGTCCTCAAAGTTACTATTCAAAATTATTTCTTCTTTCTTCCCTTTATCTCTCTTTAATTTCTTTCTGACTGGATCAGCTTCTCAATCATCCTTTCTGAAGCTAGTCCTACTGCTTTTTTTATAGACAAAACGGTACCTCCGGATCTCTTCTGAACTCTCTCCTAATTATTTACATATCTTTTAAATTGTAAAACATAAAATTGTATGCAGCATTTAAATAGTTACATCTGATACTTCCAATTATATATTTAGGTAACCAGTAAGCATTCAGGGGAAATAAGGAATTACATATGAAATTTTAAAAACCTATTTTTTGACTTTAAGAAAATTCACATACTACTGAGAAAGGAGACATGTAAAACATCTATATAAAACATAAATAAATTATAAAAATATATATGTCAACAGGTTATTTGTCATTGTTACTCTGATGCAAGATTATGACTTTTTACACATGCAAATGGTTTCTTCCCTCATAGTTATGCAATTTAATTTTTCTTTTGTGTATAGCAATCCAGAAGTTATCAATGTTCAACTTCATTATTTTAATCCAACTTCTGCTTTGGTACATCGGGTAACTTAATATTCTGTTGCAATTCTCCAGTGTCACTCCAGCTTCACCTGAAATTGGCTGTGTAAAAACCTACAATTATATAATTAGGTCTAGGATCCCAAATACATGACTGTACTACCACCAGATTTTTAAGCTTTTTTATAATTAATCACTTAATCAATTGCTACTACCATGTCTTACTTCAAACATAGTGCTGACTGGCATGGTATAGTAAAAGCACTTTAGTTTTTGGAGTCTGGTAAAACTGGTAAAAGCACTTTAGTTTTTGGAGTCTGGTAAAACTGATTACCTGCTCCATCACTAACTCACTGGGCGACCTTATGCAGGTTAGCTTCCCTTCCTGTCTCAATTCTTGTATTTGTAGAAAGGAAATGGTAATAACCCCTCAAACAACTCCTGAGAATTAAAGGAGATAACAAATATAGTTAACAAATATAGTGTTAGGCACTATGTGCCTACTATAGTGCCTAGTATAAAACAAGGACAAAAACAGAGAGTCTCTGTCCTCCCTTCACATCCTCTCACAATTTTTAGAATTCTTCCTTGAGAAGCAAGTGTTCTAGGTAGGGGCAACTGCCATCTGCCTCCTACACTTTAACTTCACTGCTTTAGGGAAAAAGTAGCTTTTCCTCAACAAAGGACTGAAGGCCCAGATCCAAGTCAAATAATATTTTAAATAATCTTAGAACTAGCCTCCTATCACTTTCTGCCCACCTATCCCATTGCTTCTACAGTTAACTTTCTCAAAAGCAAAGCTGATCATGTCACGTCCAAATTTAAAGACTCCGGCTTGCAATAGAGTTAAATAGTACTTTATTATGCATAGGAAACAGCTGAATGGGTCATTGAAATGCAGATTTTTGAGTCCCTTTCCTAGACATTTTGATTCAGCCTATCTGGAGCGAGGCTCAAAAATCTTCATTGTAAACCAGTATCCCAGGTGATCCTGACTCAGAATGGTTTGAAGACCAAACTGGGAATAACACTGGTTTACCAAACAAAATCTAAAGTTAGAAATGGGGCTATCTTTTAGTCTTATTAGTTTGAGATGTTCAGTAGTTATCTATGAAGATATCAGGTCAGCAGTTAGATATATGAGTCTGGAGTTAAAGGGAAATGTCTGGCCTGGAGATAAAAATTTGGGAGAGTCAGGATGTTGATAATTTACCGAAAATCATGAGACTCAATTAGATCTCTAAGGAAGTAAGAAAATAAACAGAAGGTGCCTAAACACTGAGCACTAGGCCCTCTGATATTAAAAGCTAAAGAAGAGGAGACTGAAAAGGAGCCAATGAGAAAATCGAGAGTGCAGTGTCCTGAAATCCGAATGAAGAAAGCATTTCCAGGAATGTGGAGTGATCAGTTCTCAAATGCTACTGATAGATTCAGTAAGATGGGACTGAGAACTGCCCACCAGATTTTGCAATGTGGTAACCTTGACAAGAGTTTTTGTGAAGTGAGTGACAGAGACAAAAAGTGATTGAATTAAGTTTAAGAGAGAGTGAGAGAAGAAAATTCATTGAAGTTTTGCTGCAAAAAGGGTACATAAATGAAGGCTGAAGGATGAGTAAAATCAACAGAAGCATTTTGGTTTTATTTTAAGATGAAATAAGTAACAGCATGCTTACATGCTGATGGGACCGATCCAGCAGAGAAGGGAAAAAATCATAATTTAAGAGGGAAAGGGGAGAATTGCTGGACTCTGCCCTTGAGTTGACAGGAAGAAACTGGACCTAGTGCATGAGACGAGAAGGCTGTCCGTGAAGAAGCGTGCAGATCTTTAGTAAAAGGAGAAAAAGTCAATGACAGGTCAGATGCCACATGAGTACATGCGGCGGGAGCAGTTTCAGGAAGTTTTCTCAGAAAATTAGGAAAAAAAAGGTCATTAGCCAAAAGAGAAGGTGGGAAAGTATTGGAAAGCTGAGGAGGGAAAACGTGAGAGACAGTCATCCAGAAGCCGTGGACAATGAATGAATGGACTGTTTGCAGCGCAGGTTACTTACTATGATATTTGTTTTCTAATTCCACTTACCAATTAATTATGCAGTTTCTGTAAACCTACAATTCAGTTAGCGAATATCAACCTCCCTGATTTAAATTAGTTTTCATACAAATAATTAGGACAGAGACACTAGGTAATAAATAAAATGCAATGTAATGAATAAGAGAGAAGATTCTTTGGGTTCCAATCTTGGCTCTACCATTTATTCACTTTTTGTCTGTGCAAGTCATTTAACCACTTTGTGCTTACATAATACATGTAGCCAAGTACCTGATATGTGTGTCACCTAAATGCCACTATTATTATTAAATAAGTTCAGAACCTGACCATTGAAGCTCTTTGTAAGGTTTTTGTAAGAAGTTAGAAAATCCTACTTCCAACTATTTAAGTATGTACTTATGAAACTTTTAAAAATCTATAATGTACTTATAATGCCTTCACAACAAAATTAACAATGGAGTATTCTACAGACACTTGTTTTTCAAAATGCTGCTTCATCACAAAGATGTCTTGCAAAAGGGAATTATTTCTGTTTTTTTTTTTTTAATCAAAAACATTGTTTTTAACTTGAAGGGAAAGATGAAGTGTCCTTTCTGCCAAATATATTCTGAGTAGTATAATACTGAGACCCTTGTTATCACAGGAAAGGTCAGTAATTTGGAACATATATCCTTTTATAAAGGAAAATATATAGCTCATCTTTAAACCTGACACATCTTTTTAAGTACCATACAGTGAGAAAGTCACTGTGTGGTAAAACGGATTTCCATTGTCATGCCACATTATGCTGCAAAGTATCGCTAAGATTCTATTGTATTTTAAGGGCCTTGTATTAAAAATCAACCACAGTAATGACATCTCACAGAGTTTTGTTCACTTAAGATTTCAACTTGTTTGTGCAACATATAGCTTGCCTATGAAGAAAGCAGTAAATTAATTTAATGTATAATACCTGTAACCTTAGCCTGAAATCTTTTTTTTAATGTGACAGCAACAATCCTATAGTGGCTTATGCAGTCTTTCCCGAAAACATTTTTTAGTAAAGAAGGCAATTACTATTGAGACTATATCTTCTCTGTATACCTTTGCTTTTCTGACTTATCAAAAAAATCATTTTTTGTATATTTCATATTGAAACAGAATCTAGCAACCAGTAAAACCCTATCATAAAGCATCTAGTGATGATGAAATGTTAACTCAGATATAAAATCTAATTGTCAAATGGTTGCTGTCCTCTAGTCAGCTCCTAGTCTCGAAAATCAAGATGAGAGTGAAGCTGGGTAGAGAAAAGGTAAGCAACCCCCATCGGCTTTAATCTAAACTAATTTCCCCAGGTGGGCCAACAAAATGGGTACTATCTAACCACTAGAATATTTCCTAGACTTTGCCCATGAGATTCAGAATATTTTCCACTGGTGTTTAATATGGTCTAAAACTACAACTGAGACTAGACGGATTTGGATTGCATGGTGACTCCTGCTGCTCTAAGCCACCAGGCTGTGCAAGCTTGTCCCAATCATTTCATTAGCCTGGTAGTAATACAACCTCACATTTTACTGAACTGAATTTTTTGGTGATGACTTTTTGGCAGCAATTCACTATACTATAAACCAAGACAGATGAAACTCTGTTCTTTCATCTGTCTAGTAAACCACACTATAATTTTTTTCCTAATATTTATTTCTTTAAATCTTGAGCAGTTTTCTATGTGTCTTCCAAAAGTATTTTCTGAATGCATTTAGCTTGCCACCAAGTTGTTTTACACATATTTTTGTTTTGTCTTACATATATTATTATTTCAGTCATTTATACAGTAAGAACCTGTGTATTAGATTTTTTACTTAGAAACAGTCAAAGGAGGCTTCTAAACATTTTTCATTAGGTTAAGTGAAATTTTGAATGGCTAAATTGAGTACTGTATCACCTTAAACACTGCTGAAAAATTCTAGAGGTTTGTCTTCAGGTTCTGAGTATTAAATTTATAACAATGGCTTCATCGAATTATTAGCCGATATCTCTAGCAAAACATTCTTAGAGCAAGGCTCATCTTTCATGATAATGTATATAAATCCAATTTTCAAAATGATTTCTTGATAATTTCTAATTTTTTCAATTTTCTGGTAGATCTGATTACATTGTCTAGTTTAGAGCTCCACATCTGGCTAATGAGTAGGTATTACAGAAAGTAGGAGATATTTCAGTGCTGCCATTTTTCTTGTCTATTATGCTTAAATTAATTGACATTACTTCAATCTGTGGTTTCTTTGGGGGTCCAGATAAACTGCGGTAGTACTTGGCCATACCTTAAGCATGAATTAAGAAGAGACTTTGCACTCATCAATGCGTTTGACCCGGTAACTTCTACTGTGACCCGGTAACTTCTACTCTATAAGCAGTATATTTCTGAAATATGCATTGAGAGAGTGCTAGGACAGGTACTATTGATATCAATGATTCATTTCTTACTTTTGAATAAGAATAAACATAAGTTCTAACATTTTCTTCACACATCTCAACGCCTAACCTCTGGGGTGTGTGCATATTAGAAAACCAGCGCTCTAGTAGATTTGGAGAGAAATGACCCATTCCAGTCCTAATATATGCTCGCGGCTCCTACTGCTGCTGTTTTGTCTTGCCAGCCTCCTTTGCTACATCATCACTGCCTTCCTTCATTTCCCCAAGGCAACAATACCACAAGCTGACTATGTGAAGTGAAAATTCCCTTAGTTTGGGAGCAGCTGGAAGTAACAAAAACATAAGACAGTAAACAATTCCAAATGTGCTGTCAGATATCACCATCCCTAGGGATTCATTGATCATTCCCTGCAATAGGAAATGTCTTACAGGTATTTATTTTGAGCCCTTGCCCCTTACTCTGTTGTGAGGCCCTCTATTTCCTAGTCTTTGCTTCAGCTACCAGCTGACAACCCTCTCATTTCTATTACAGTTATACCCAGAGAGGCTCATTCTTCACACCTTCATCCTCCTAACCCCAAGTGGGCTCTGGAATGACTGTGCATAAAGAAACATTCACTGAAGTGCTCTGCTTAACAGATCAACTATTGTGGTATCTACTGTTAACAACACAAACACTGCCACGAACTTTGAAATTATAAGGATTCTTAAAAATTTAATATTTTTTATCTAATGCTTATGCAAGATTCATACTTCTCTCTTCTACCTTCCAGTAATGAAACATCGGAGTTAGCTGCTCCCTAGCCTAAGCTTCCACAATTTGTAGTTCATATCTCTCATAAATATTACCAGACTGGATTTTAATAATGTGTTTACATTTCTTTCTCCCTAAGTTATGTACTTGGCTTATTCATTTCTGAGTCTTAATATTTAACACAAATCAGAACAAAGAAGTCACTAAATACATGTTTTTGATTCTTTTGTATGAATGAATAAATAAACAAATGAATGAGTGAACTAACAGATCAGAATGTCTCAATTCTCAGAACTTTTATTGTAATAATGTAATAAATGTAATAAAGATTACATTATTTCAATATCCTGGTGGGTATATTATGTAGAATATAATATACACAATTTGAATTAAACTACATCTCATAAGCTATGTATAAGTTCCATAGATGCTCTCTTTGACTTAAAGTCATCTAACCTCTGTATAAGTCTATTTCATATGGTTCATTAAGGATAATCCTCTCTAAATACCACTTTCAACATCACTCTTTTACTTGGTAAAATAATCATGTGCTCCCTAGTTCTTTAGGTCGAAGTTCCTCTATCTATATTTTTCCTCCAAAATTTATTTTGTGGAGCTTTCATTGCCCTACTTAACATGGTTCCATCTACCCACTGAACTCATTCCTTTTGGCTCCTACCCAAGCTCAATTACTCAGTGTGCTACCTCAGGCTGTTCTCATGATCTCAGTTTCCCTGCCTCAGTCCTCCCTCTGTACTGCTGATATAATAATTTTCCTAAAGTACATATTGAAATATGTCACCAAAGTGCTCAAAAATCTTTAGGGGCTTCTCACTTTCTTCTTAGTTAATTGCCAAACATCACACTGTCATTCCACATCTTTTCAACCTCCTGTTTAATAATAATTCTCACTATTCCTTTATAGCAATGGTACCATTTTATTGCAGGGAGGTGTCACTCACCCTTTTGAAAATCTTATGAGAGTGATCGCCCCAGAAAAAAAAAACACAAAAATTTCACATATAACTACAAAGAATTCTTGGATGCCTGACCATGTTCCATGCTATAACCAAGATGAACTTCTTCTCATTCCATACTTTTTGTTTATAACAGCCATTATTACAACTCTTGCTATCAAAATCATTCATTCTTAACAGTCCATCTGACATGTTACTTTTACCACAAAAACATCTTTTGGTCTAAGTAAATATGACCTTTTCCCCTCAAATTTTAAACTACACTCAGTTACATTACCTATGCTATATTTACTATGGGGTTGTCTTATCTCATTGATGAAATTGGGCACTATGAGGTTAGGTATTATTGCTTATTCATCTTTGTAGTACTCTGCAGAACCTAGCATGGAGTAAAACTATAGTAAGAATAATTAACAATCATTGTTTAATAAACATTTATTGTAATTTTCAAGGCTGCTATTGCAAAACTCTAGCAGGCGCCATATTCAACACAGTCTATTAATTTATTTAATACATGTCCAAAATCTCTTAGCTAACACCTTTTGGGCCAAATATGTTTCAGAAATCAGAATTGTTTAGATCTTAGAAAGATGGTATAGAGCAAAACTTCATAATGAAATACATTAATACTTACACAGAAAATTCTATGAATATTCACACGGCCTATGAAATGTGAGTTCTTGTCAGGTTCTGCTGCCAAATGAATTCAGGTCAGGTATTATTGACAAGTAGCTACAACAGAACTATTGTTTGCAGGGCTTTTTGGAAGTTAAGATTGTGAATGAGAAATTGTGGGCCTCTGTCAGTTCTTGGCTGCATCTAGTCAGATTGGATTCCTTAATTTATGATGGAGGGTGACCTCAAGCTTTTACCTGAATTTTTCTGCCACAAATGCCATTCTTTGTTGGTCTCTTTCAACTTCGTAGGGTACCTGAAGGACAAAAGTGGTATACAATGGCCACTAGACAGCAGTAGGGAGCAGAGGCTAGCTCAGACTACCCAGAGCTCATGCAGAGGGAAATCGGGAACCAAGTTGATATATAGTAGTAGCCTCCAAAGGAAATTCTTGCTTAAAGAGCAGAACATATCATATCATATCTCAATAGTCAACAGTTGGTATATTTTATTTTTCGGGGAATTTTCTAAACAGTGATACCAAATGGGTGAAATTATTTATACTCAAGATTATATCATTGCTTGCTTTTTTACAAAATTATACATTTTAGATATCTTTTTATATCTGTAATATAGACACCTAGCTCATTATTTTTAAATGATTCAGATTATTTCACTGCAAGGGTATATCAAAATTTATTAATCTCCCATTAACAGACATGTGGCTATTTTTGGTTTCTCAGTACTGTGAGTAACGCAGTAATAAACATCCACCTAGAGATATTTCTACACATTTCTAGAGTTTTTTTTTTTAAGGACTAGTTTCAAGAAGTAGAATTGTTGGGCTAAAGTAATGAATACTTTTAACGGAAAATACCAAATTGCCTTCGAGCTCTCAAATGGTCATTTATTCATTGTTTTATCAGTCGGATTGCTGGAATGCCCATTATTTTAATTATAATAATTATTAGTGAGTTGAAAAGTTTTCATACTTCTATAGACTATTTTTTGTGAACTGTCTTCATATCTTTTGTTCATTTTTCTTTTTGGCTGTTTGTCTTTTTTTCTTGGTGGTTTATAAGACTATTTTGTATATTAGTAATAACATTCCTATGATTTACACATGTGTTACAAATAGTTTCCCAATTTGTTCTTTGCTTTTCTATTTTTTTGACTTATAGAAGTTTGAAATTTATTTTTGTATCAAAATTGAACAAATTTGATTTTGAATTCTGGATTTCATCTCAATATTAGAAAGTTTTGCCACTCTAAGATTATGAATACATAACTCCATCTTTTCTTTCCATGGTTTTAGGAGTCTTTTCCTTTTTAATAAAAACACTTAAATTGTTGACTTATCTGAAAATTTTTCCTTTATATAATAAGCCAGTAGTCCCAAGATCATTTATTGAATAATGCATTTGAAAATAAAAGTTTAACTCCTAATTCTTATCTATTTTTGAAGGTTGTGAATAATTCTAACTATTGCCAATAAATCACCTAACTATTACAGAACGAAATAAATAATGTTTTCTAGTACTACCTATTATTTTTGGAAAATTAATTTATGAGTCTCTATTCACACACATAAAAAGTGGGAATAAGAAGAGAGATATGACCATAAGTCATTTAGCATGGTTTATATTACATACAAGCAGTAAATAATGACAGCTTTGGTACTCTCCTGATCCACTTACAGAACTCCAAGTTTGCATCACACAATTTAATCAGGTACTAAACTGTAAGTTGTCTATTTGCTAATCAGTCACTTCCACATGCACTGCAAGCTCCTTGAAAAGAAGAACTGTACCTTCTACTATAAACGCAGTATCTGGTTGAGAGTAAGAGCATGAACTCCAGGAATTGTGTTCTGCTCTACTTCTCATTAACTGAATTGACCTCATCTGCAAAATGAGGAAAATAGAATCTGCTACAGAGGATTATCGTGAGGGTTAAATGAGTTAGTAGATGTAAAAAGATTAGAAGAGTGCCTGAATTTAGTAAACAATTAATAAATGATAACCAATATTTTTACACTTTAATTTTTATATCTCCTACAAATGTTATTGCAGTTTTGACCTCATGAACCATACTCACTATTTGTTTATACATTCTCATAAATAAATCACTTTGTCATAGAAGAGTAAATAACATTAAAAATACTATTTTCTGAAGAAATAACAATTATTATTGAGAATCATGTTTCAAGAAAAAATTATATGATTCCTTAAAATGTTATATAAAGTACATAATACCAGAGACTACAACAGCAGTTAAGAATGAAACCAAAAACCTGGGTTTGAATCTTAGCCTCTATACTTTGTAGTAACGACTGTGTATACTCATCTGTGAAATATAGGTAATAAGAGTATCTCTACCTCATGGGACTCTTGCAAGAGTTAAATGAGTTAATACACTGAAGCACTTAGAATGGTGCTTGGGTCATTGTCAAGGATAGTTAAATGTTTGTTAAATAAATAAGCCTCTTACATAATATAAGGATATGCTAGTGAAGCAAACTGTATCCTTCTAGATTTGTCTAACTGAATACCTAATATGTCATCCAAGACTTTACCATAACTCGTATCAAAGTATTCTTCTGTTCACTAATTGTATAACAGGTTTTTTTGTTTTGTTTTGTTTTCTTATTCCTGGTTTTACTCATGTCAGACAGTGACTATATACATATTCATCTTTGTAATCTCAGCAAAGAAACTTTTAAATGTAGTATCAATACATGTATCTAGAGTGAATAAATTAAATTAATGAATTAAATCATTTTAGCAGCATAAAGGAAGCTACTCATCTAGTTCATTTAGAGCTGTATCAAAATACTTAATTATATTCTGGAAAGAGAAACGAGGCAAGCGCAAAACTATTTACTCAAGTAATGATGTAATAGCAATGTCTTAATAAGAGGAATTTCATACTATGAAGAATGAAATTATGCACTATTTAAAAGAATAAGCTAGAACAATATATAAACACATAAGGCTTTAAGTCAATGCTGCATAAAAAAATAAGATGAATGATACACAAATTATGTTACGTGATATCATTTATATATTAACATATCCAAAACATATTACACACACACATACACACACACGAAAAACTGAGATAGTGGTATAGAAGAATGGTAAGAAAGGGAACAGATTAGAAATATTGATGAAAGACAACTTAAGCCTTATTGTTATTATTTTAACTTTTTAAAGAAAAATGTATTGTTGTGTTACTTGAGTAATTAAAGTACAACAATTCAAAGGCTGGAGCAGTAACATTACCTGTTAGTGTTAGCATTTATGCCTCGATACCATTGCTTCAACCTCAGGTTCTCACAGGGGTATTAAGATGCAGGTTCTAAGGAGCATTAATAATTTAGGAACTCTACGTAACCAAATATTGAGCAGATGATACCAAATGCTATCTTTCTAACCACTTCTTTTTCAGTAAAGTGAAGGTTTATTTTAATGGGTCATAATGAAAAATTGTGCTTAAACCCAGATTTCTACTCTTACTAAATCTAAACTGAGAGACCTATAACTTGAGAATAACATATCTAATTTATTATTTATTGAGTGTAAAAGTGAAATCCAGTGAATTAATACATGTTTATTTTTAGAGTAACAGAAAAACTGCTAAAGGGTAGTTTCTACTGAAGATAAAATTAGATTATTGACAAAATATCTTTTTAAGAGCAAATATTAATCAAAGACATTATAGTGGGATTGTTGGATAATTTTGAAGACTACAAAAGATGAGAAAAGTCTTATAGAGCTCTAAAGACAGAAAAAATAATTGACAAATTTGCCAATGAAAATTTGAATGTACCAACAGAGCATACTTCAAAGCAAGGAAAGTTAAACAGGGATAGTACATAATAATAAAGGGGTCAATTTTTCAAGAAGACCTAGCAATCTTTAATGTGTATGCATCTAAGAACAGAGTATTAAAATTTTGTGAGGCAAAACTGATAGAACTGCAATGAAAAATATATAAATTCACTATTATAGTTGGAGATATCAACACCTCTCTATCAGAAATGGACAGATCCCGCAGGCAGAAAATCAGGACATAGTTGAACTCAAAAACACCATGCAATATTAACCAAGATAGATCACATTTTAAGCCATTAAAACCCACCTTAATATATTTAAAGAAAAAAAAATTATACGTATTCTCTTAGTCTATAGTGGAATTAATCTAGAAAGCAATAACAGAAAGACACCTCAAAATTCCAAAATATGTGGATATTTAACAACACATGAGTTAAAGAAAAACTCTCCAGAGAAATTAAAAAATATTTTGAGCTAAATAAAAAGACAAATTATTGATATCTGTGGCATACAGGAAAAGCAGTGCTAAGTGAGAAATTTATAGCATTAAATACTGATATTAGAAAAAAGAAAGATCTGAATTCGATCATCAAAGTTTCACCTTGGGAAATTGAGGGAAATGAAGAGCAAATTTAGCCAAAGAAAGCAGAATAAAAAACATAATAAAAATCAGATCAGAAATCGATGAAATTATGAACAGGAAATCATGAAAAAAAAAACCAAAAATCCAAAAGCTGGTTTTTTGAAAAGATCAATAGAATTTATAAGCCTTTAGCCAGGCTAATTAAGAAAAAAAAGGGAGAACACAAATAACTAATATTAGAAATGAAAGAAGAGACATCACTGTAGAGTCTATGAACATTAAAAGAATAATAAATAGTATGAACAACTCTATGCTTACTAATTTGATAACTAGATGAAATAAACAAATGCCTTAAAAGACATAATTTACCAAAACTCACACAAAACAAAACAGACAATTTGATTAGGCCCATAGCTACTAAAGAAAATGAATCAATAATTAATAACCTTCCAAAACATAAAGCACCATGCCCAGATGGGTTCACTTGTTAATTCTATGAAATACTTAAGAAATTATACCAATTCACAATATTTTTCAGAAGACAGAAATAGAGGGAATAACTTCTTACTCATTTTTTGAGATCAGCATCACCCTAATACAAAACTAGACAAAAACAGTACAAGAAAACTATAGACTAATATCTTTCATGAACATAAATGCAAAAATCCTCAACAAAATATTAGCAAACTGGATCCAAAAAAGTATAAAAACAATTATACACTACGACCAAATGGGTTTATCTCAGGTATGCAAAGCTGGTTCAACATTTAAAAAATCAATTTGTGTAATTTATTACATCAACAAGATGAAAAGCAAAAATCATGTGATCATATCAATAGAAACAGAAAAAGAATTTGACAAAATCCAGTACTCACTAATGATAAAAATTTTCAGTAAACTAGAAACAAAGGGAAACTTCCTCAACTTGATTTTAAAAATCCACAAAAACCCTACAACTAATGTAATATTAATGGTGAGAAACTTGAAGCTTTCTCATTAGATCAGGAACAAGGCAAGAATGGTTCCTCTCGCCACTCACTTTCAACACCGTAGTAAAAGTACTACTAATGAAATAGGAGAAGAAAAGGATACAAAAGGTATATTCATCGGGAAGAAAGAAATAAAACTGCATCATTTGCAGATAACATGATTGTCTATGTAGAAATCTGAAAAACTGACAAAACAAACAAACAAAAACTCCTAGAACTAATAAACAATAATAGCAAGGTTGCAGGACTCAAAACTAAGATATAAAAAACAGTCACTTCCTTTATATCAGCAACAAGGAAATAGAATTTAAAATTAAAAGCAATATCAATTACATTAGTACTCCCAAAATAAAATAGGTATAAATGTAACAAAATATGAACAAAAACTATATGAAGAAAACCATAAAACTCTGGCGAATAAAATCAAAGACTAAATAAATGGAGAGATAGTCCATGTTCATGGATAAGAAGAGTCCATATTGTCAAGATGTCAGTTCTTCCCAATATGATTTACAGGTTCAATGCAATTCTAATCAAAATCCCAAAAGTTATTTTATAGATATTTGACAAACTGGTCTAAAGTTTATATGGACAGGCAAAAGACCTAGAATAGCCAAAACGATACTGAAGAAGAAAAGAGTTGGAAGATCGACACTATTTGACTTCAAGACTTACTATAAAGCTATAATCATTAAGACAGTGTGGTATTAGTGAAAGAACAAACATATTGACAGAACAGAATAAAAAGCCTCCCAATAGACCAACATAAGTATAGTTGACTAATCTTTGACAAAGGAGAAAGGCAATACTATGAACCAAACATAGTCTTTTCAATAAATAGTGCTGGAACAACTGGACTTCCACATGCAAAAAAAAAAAAAGAATCTAGATGATCTTGAGTTTGACAATGACTTTTTAGATATAACATTGAAGTCATGATCCATAAAAGAATTGAGAAACTGAATTTTATTAAAAATAAAATTTTCTGCTCTGCAAAAGACACTGTCAAGAGAATAAAAAGACACAGGGTGGGAGGAAATATTTTCAAAAGACATATCTGATAAAGGACTGTTATCTAAAATATACAAAGAACTCTTAAAACTCAATAATAAAAACAAAGAAGCTAATTTTTTAAAAAATGGGCAAAAACAGACTCACAAATATAGTGGACAATTTGGTGATGGACAGAAGGGAGCGCCTTTGGGAGACTGGGAGAATGGGGTGAAGGGTTAAAGAAGTACAAATTAGTAGTTGATAGTTGGGCAAGGGGAGCATAGAAGAGTGAATGTAGTTAGCATTAATATGATGTCTAAGTGGGGGGTCAGGGTATGGAGGAAGCAATTGGGGGGATCGTTTTATGAACATTATAGAGGTCTAACCAATGAACTGTATGCTTGAAACTAATTTAAATAAATAAATTTATTTAAAAAAAAGGGGGGCAAGGAGAGCCCATAGGTTCCAGTCAAGATGGTGAAGCAGGTAAATGCTGTGTTTGCCTCCAATTATGACTGTTATAGAACAGTCATAATTGGGAGTCATTGAAGTCTAGCTCAACAGAAGTTCTATAACTGGAGACATAGAGAAGAGGCATCTCGAGACTGGTAGGAGGGGTTGAGATGGAATGATCTGGTTCCATACTTGAGTGTGGCGGTTGAATAAGAAGGGATATCTTAGCTGTGGAGGCCGCCCTGGAGGAGTGAGGGGTCCCAGCACCATACCGGCCTCCCCAACCTGGAGCACCAGTGTCAGGAATAGAAGTCTCCACCACTTCTGGCTGTGAAAACCAGTGTAAATTGTGGCTGAGTGAAAAAGAGGGAGGCTGGAGTTGCAGACATACCTCTTAAGGGGACTTACCTGCTAATGGACTCACTCACTCTGAGCTCCAGTGCTGGAGCAGCAGTTTGAAAGGCACCAGAGACAGACAGGGAGGAACTGAGTTGTCTGGCTTCAGAGTGAGGACTGGAGGGGCAGTTTTCTCCCAGACAGAAACTGGGAGAAAACTGTTGGTAGAACCCATTGATTCATTGTTGAGCTCTCTCCTGCACAGCTTGCAGACCAAGATGGGCACCATATCAGAGTCTCAACCAACCTGCCTAATACTGGTTGCCCCACTTTGATGAATCTCTGAGACCCTTTCCCACCCACTTGAGGGCCACTTCCAAATGACTTTTCCATACAAATGGCCTGTTTTGTCCATGCTGCAGACTTTCTTAAAATCTCTCGAAGGTTCATAAACCCCAAACAAGCAGTATGTGGCCTCGGCATGCCCCACATGTCTCACTGAGCAGCCCCAACCCCGGCACTAGTGGCAGGCAGCCTCGGTTTGCTGCTTGTCCTCTCGAGAAATCTCCAAGCTCCATGCTGGTGGTGGCCATTTGAAGATTGCCTGATGACTCTTGCCAGGTGTCTCTGGGCAGGGCACAAGCTAAAGATGAACTTGGCTTGCTGCAGGTCCCCTCCAGGAGTTGGGGGATGGCATGCTCAATGGCCAGTTTCCCATAAGCTGCAGTACCACCCAGGGTCACATCCAAGGACAACACAACCAAAGAGCAGACTGGGAAGTCGCCAGAGCCCTGCTAAAGCAAATCCTTCTCCATAGGGTCAGACCTGTACCAGTCTGTCCTCAGTACAAATCAGCTCAAGGTTCAGTCCCTCCCACTGACATGCAAATAGAAACCAAGGGTCAACTACAATAGGAGGGCACACACAACCCATACAAGTGACTCACCTGGAGCACCCAACTCAGGTGACCAGGGAGACTGCCCTTGTGGGTCCCACAGGGCACTTACAGCATAAGACTACAAAGACCAAGAGACAGAGCAGCCCTGTCTAATACATAGAAACAAACATAGAGGAGCAGCCAAAATGGGGAGACAAAGAAACATGTCCCATATGAAAGAACAGAACAAAGCTACAGAAAAAGATCTAAATAAAATAGAGATGAGCAATCTACCAGATGCAGAGTTCAAAACATTGGTTATAAGGATGTTCAATGAACTTAGGGGAAAAGTACATGAACTCAGTGAGAACTTAAAGAGATAGAAAACGTAAAAATGGAGGTAGAAAACATAAAAAAGAACCAGTTATAAATGAAAAATACAATAAATAAAATGAAGAATGCCTTAGGAGGGATCAACAGTAGATTAGATGAAGCAGGGAATGAATCAGCAATTTAGAAGATAAGGTAGCAGAAAACACCCAATCAGAGCAGCAACAAGAAAAAAACTTTTTTAAATGGGATAACGTCAAGCATACTAACATTCACATCGTAGGGGGACCAGAAGGAGAAGAGAGAGAGCAAGGGATTGAAAATCTTTTTAAGAAATGACAGAAAACTTCCCTAATCTGGTGAAGAAAATAGACATACTAGCCCAGGAAGCTGAGAGTCCCAAACAAGATGAACCCAAAGAGGTCCACACCAAGACACAACATAATTAAAATACCAAAGGCTAAAGACAAAAGAATTTTAAAAGCAGTAGAAGTAATTAGCTACCTACAAGGGAGCTCTCATAAGACTGTCAGCTGATTTCTCAACAGAAACTTTGCAGGCCAGAAAGGATTAGAAGGAAATATATTCAAAGTGACGAAAAGCAAGACCTACAACCAAGATTACTCTACTCAGCAAAGCTATCATATAGAATCAAATGACAAATAAAAAGCTTCCCAGACAAAAAAAAAAGCTAAAAGAGTTCATCAGCACCAAACCACTATTCCAATAAATGTTACAGGGCTTTCTTTAAGAAGAAGAAAAAAAAGAAAGAAAGATAAAAAATCTAAATAATAAATTGGCAGTAACTACATATCTACCAATATTACTTTGAATGTACATGGAGTAGGTGCTCCAATCAAAATATGGGGGCCTGAATTAATCAGAAAACAAGACCTTTACACATGCTGCCTATAAGAGACTCACTTCGGATTGAAAGACACACACAGACTGAAAGTAACAGAATGGAAAAAGATGTTTCATGAAAATAGAAACAAACTAAAAGCTGGGGTAGCAATACTTATACAAGACAAAATAGACTTTATAACAAAGACTATAAAAAGAGATAAAGAAGGACCCAATAATCCCACTTCTGGGTATTTATCTGAATAAACCCAAAACACTACTTCAAAGGGACATGTGAATCCATATATTCATTACAGCATTATTTACAGTAGCCAGGATATAGAGGCAACCCAGGTGTCCACCAATAGATGAATGGATAAAGAAGAGGTAGTACATATTTATAATGGAATATTAGCCATAAAAAGAATGAAATCTTCCCATCTGCAACAACACAGATGGACCTAGTGGGTATTGTACTGAGTGGAATAAGTCAGAGAAAGACAAATGCCATATGATTTTACTTAGATAGATTCTGAAGAACAAAATAAACAAAATAGAAACCAACCATAGATATAGAGAACATTATAATGGTTGCTAGGTGGGAGGATGTTTGGGGAGTTGGTGAAAAGGGGGAAGAAATTAAGAAGCACACATTGGTAGTTACAAAATAATCATGGGGATGTAAAGGATAACATAAGGAATATAGTCAATAATATTGTAATAACTGTGTATGGTGTTAGATGGCTACTAGATTTATCAGGGTGATCACTTTGTAAGATATATAAATGTCTAATCACCATGTTGGGCCCCTTTAAAAATAAAAATATTGAAAAATAAAAATATTATTTAAAAAAATTAAGTAACTGCATTTGAAAAAAAATGGGCCAAACACCTTAATAGACACCTCACCAGAGAAGATATACAGATAGAAAATAAACATATGAAAAGATGCTCCACTTCATATATCATCAGGGAAATGTAATTTAAAACAATAAATATCATATCACACCTATTAGAATAGCTAAAATACAGAACACAGACAGTACTAAATGCTGGAAAGGATACAGAGCAACAGAAATTCTCAATCATTGCTCATAGGAATGCAAAATATCATGGCCATTTGGGAAGACAGTTTGTCAGTTTCTAACAAAACTAAACATACTTTAACCAATGATCCAGCAATCACCCTTCTTGGTGTTTACCCAAAGAAATTAATAACTTATGTACACACAAAAACCTACATGTGGATATTTATAGCAGTTTTATTCATAACTGCCACAATTTGGAAGCAATTGAGATGTCTGTTCTTCAACAAGTGAATGGATTAATAAGCTGTGCTACAACCAGACAATGGAATATTATTCAGTGCTAAAAAGAAGTGAACTGTCGAGCCATGAAAAGACATGGAGGAAACTTGGATGCACATTACTAACTCAAACTATATGACATTCTGGAAAAGGCAAAACTATGGAGACAGTGAAAAGATGGGTGTTTGTCAGGAATTAGGTGGACCAGAAGTATGATTAGGTAGAACATAGAATTTTTAGGACAGTGGAACTACTCTATATGAAACCATAATGATGGATACATGTCATTGTACATTTGTTCAAACCTATAGAATGTACAACATCAAGAGTGAACCCTAATGTAAATGGTGGACTTTGGGTGATTTGTGTGGTAGGTTAATCAATTAAAACAAATATATTGTTCTTGTGGAGGAAGTTGATAATTTGGGGAGGCTATACATGTGTCGGAGCAGGGACTATACGGGAAATCTCTGTACATTCTTCTCAACTTTCCTGAGAACTTAAAATTGCTCTAAAAATAATAACACTAAAAAATTTGAAAGTTCATTACTTCTCTTTTGGAAGCCATAGCAGTGAGAATTGTTACCAAATTAGTTTTTGTTTTTAATCTGATACCAACTCTACTCAACTTTTGAAACAAAAACATTATTCATAAAAATATTTCATTTCTGTACAGTTTCCTCTGTGGTCTACATATGACGATGTCTTATAATTCTGAAAGGCTTCTCCCACCATCCCCAGCTTCTGACAAGGGTAGAAATTCTCTGGTTGTCCAGGCATTGAATAAACTAATCACATAGCACATCTGTAGTTAGTTATGTGCATACTAATTGAGTAAAAGGTCCCTTTCCTCCATTACATGATAAAATACACTGGGGCTGCTGCCAGCCAGGTCTGTTCTGTTTTATTGTTCTTTCAACCAGCACCTAGCATAGTGCCTGGCATATGGCAGGTGCTCAATAAATATTTGGTTAATTAATAAATGAGTAAAAACAACAAAAAAAGATGAACAGAATGACATTATGCTAAGTGAAATAAGCCAAATAGAGAAAGATAAATATCAGATGGTATCACTTATATGTGAAATCTAAAAAATAAAGTCGAATTCATAGAAACAGAATTTAGAAAAGTGGCTGCCAGGGTCTGAAAGGTGGAGAAAATAGGGAGAGGTTGGTAAAACTTTTAGTTATAAGATGAATAAGGTCTGAGGATCTAATATACAACATGGTGACTATAGCTGAGAATACTGTATTGTATAACTGAAGTTTGTTAAGAGTAGAGCTTAAATGTTCTTGCCTAAAAGAAAAAAAAAGGTAAATATGTGAGGTGATAGATGTGTTAATTAACTTGATGGGGGAGGAATTCTTTTACAATATGTATGTATAGCAAATCATCATGTTGTACACTTTAAATATCTTATAAATTTTTCAATTATACCTTAATGAAGCTAGAAAAAATGAGAATAAGGTAATATGATTTAAAATCCATCAATAACAACTTAGCCTAGATTCTTCTGAATGTTTCAGCTGTATTACTATATTTTTCCAACCATATTCCATTAAATGTATTCACTACGAACGCTGTCAGAGTCAAACATCCAAAGACTACAATATTGGCATCATTAGTTATGATGATCAGTTTACTTAGCAAAGTTATTTACTAAATGTCTAGTATATTCCTAGTATTGAGCCAGTCACAATGCATAGAATGGTAAGCCAGGTCACACAAGCCTGTATTTCTAGGACTGGCAGGTCATTATGACTTCATCTCCTTAAAGGTCTCAAAGCAATTCTTGACTACTTCCTGGACTTCCTGGTTCACTCCAAGTCTTAGTATAGGAATGCAGCGGGCTATTCAACCAATTGTTTTTTGGCTAATTCATTTTTTAGCTTAAAATTATCATCTCTTACTACCCTCTATCTCTACTTTCTAAGTGGTTTCTTTTTGCTCTGTCTCCTACCTAGGAAAACCCAGTTTTCCTGTATGACTTTTTGTATAGGCTTTATCATCTCCCACTCCTAACTTGGAAAAGAAGGAGAGAGTGGCTCTTGGCCCTTGACTATGTTTTCTCCTCTCTACCTTAAATGCGAAGTCAATATCACCCATCCATTTACATCACTCACTTCTAATCACCCTTGGTCTCCCATTCTTCTTTAGGACTCATTTTTACTTTCCTAGATGTTTTATCACTTGGTGCACATTTAACCTCTTCTTCCAACTCTCTATCATTTTTTCTTTAAAATGTAAACATTTCCTATTATGAGAAAGAAAGTATAGTAGTCAAGAGTACAGATTCTAGACTCCCACCATTTGTGTTTGAATCTGGACTCTACCACTTTAACTGAGATTAAGGCAATTTAAACATCACTCAGTCTTAGTTTCCTTATTTGTAAAGTGAGAGTAATAATATCTACATGATAAGGATTAAATGAGTTAAGACCCATCAAACACCTAGTCACTGGGCACATAGAAAGCACTCTAAAAGGCCATTATCATTATTATCCTTGGTAACACATTAATATCCATATTATTGGCTATTGAGTTTCAACTTCTGGACACTCTGGCATTCACACATAGTTCCGCTTTGAACCAGCTCATCCCACAGCCCTACTTTAAGATTTCAAATATTTGTTTCTCCAACTACAAAAATCCTTCCTCATCTTTCTCACTCTTGAAAACTCCCAGAATCTTCTCTCTCTTCTCTTGCCTTAAATCATTAATTCCCTTCCAATGCGACTAAACTTTAGCAACCTAACTTCCCAAACTTCAACTCTCATAATTTCCTAATATGGATCTTAATTAGTCTAATCTTAATTTCTTCACTCTTCTTTGAACATAGATACTTAAAAGCTCCCAATGCCCAGAGATTAATAATCTTATTTGTCCTTTAATAATCAAGTTTAAATCTTCCATGAAGCCCTCTCCCATCATTCTAGAACATACACATTCCATCTTACAACCACCTTTCTCCTGCCCAAACACACAAGCTCACTAACCACACAAACCTTACATACTTTACAGAATTGTTTAACTGGATATTTAATGAGAATCTTTATTTTACATGCATACATGTTACCTTCTCCACTCTATTATAAGCTCCTTGAATGCGAAAGCAATATCAGTTGAAGCTGACAATATATTCTTTTAAAACTTCACATGTATTAACTCATTTAATCCTTATAACAACCCCCTAAGAAGTAGCTATTGTTATCCTCGTTTTATATCTAAGGCAGACAGAGGTAAAATCAGGGAAAGAATCTTTTGTTAAGATCTAACTATAAGAATATATAATTGCTCAATTAACTTACATAGTTTTGTAATCTTGCTCTAGTTTCATGAATGATGTATCAAGAATTATCTCGAATTCTCTTTGTAAGTATTGCCAAATAAAGTTGCTTCATTTCTACTGCTAAAGACTAAAACAGTATACAGGAGGAGTCCAACAAATGCTTTCTAAGAGTAAATTTGAGAAGACATCTTATATGGTGTTGGATGTTAGTTTGATGATAATAGCGTGAAAGCATGTGTATTTTAGTTAGGGAGGGCTTTGGTCCTATATGTACTTTTTGAAGTAACTTCCAGGAATTAAGTAGTATTTATCATATATCTACTTGTGTGCACCATCTCTGAATTATAAGCATTGTGATTAAAGAATATCTAACCTATGTTAATTAACGATCAGCCACTAACTAGTTGTATGCTCTTTGGAAACTCAGATTTGTCTTTGGAACTTATTATCTGTAAAAAAGAGGGAGCCGAGCTAGAATAAACTGGGCTTTAGGGGATTCTAAGTGAGTCATTCACTTAAAAAATTAAACTATTATAAGGAGACTGTTAGAATGAAGGAAATCATATTAATGCAGAAGGAAATGTTCAAGAAACCAGAACCAAAGTCAGATAAGAACAGTAACTTCAATTATGCACTGAAGAATCAACTCATCCACACAAAGAACTTCCATCTGTAACTATGGCTAAATGATGTCAATGGGAAAGTTAAGCCCACTCTTAGCTCTCTCACATCCTCTTTTCACTATGCCTCAATTAATTTAAAATGAGACTGACTTCCCCTAAAGCTGAATACATATGTTTAACATCAGTTAAATACACTCAACCTTTGTGGAAAAAAAAAAAATCATATGCTAGCAATATACAAAGCAAGTATTTTTTCTGAAAAATTAATTTCAGTAGGAGAATAAAAATCTATTAATAATTAGAAATCATTTCATCAAATCATCAAAAAGGCATAAAAGTTGTAAAGAATCACCTGTTAGGCATCTACAAAGGTAGATAATTATTTTGTTATATGTCTTTAGGGTTAGTATTCTTTTGGTGTGCATTTGAAAGTGCATTTTAGGTAAAAATTCCCCACTACCTCCTTTCTATTTATAAGTAGAGGGCTCTTAAAATCCAAAAACTCTCCAACAGGAAGCCAAAAAGCAGACATTCACCTCCGGTTCTTTGTCTAGGTGTGATCGCAGCACTCCAGAGGAAACTCTAAACTAATTTCAGCTTATAATAAAATATACTTATTGTTAGAATTCAAATGTGAAATGATCTTTAAATATATTGTTGTCTTCAAATGTGTTTGGCTGCTTAGCATTTAGTGTAGCTAGAAAGAGAAATATAAAAATATTATTTATGAAAGTTCAATTCTGAAATATACTATGCAAGTCAGTCCAAAATCATTCAATAAATATGTAATTTAGATGACTTTGAAAACATAAAAATCTTGCAGCAAAATACTTTATAAATTATATTACCATGATGTCCAAATTTTTCATTTGCTTTAAACTGTTTACTCTATCCCCTTATACACTTTATATACAAAATTATATACTTATATACAAAAAATACTAAACAAAATTTTTTAATTGTATATATAAGTATTGCATAAATGTGACTGTAGAGAAAAGACAAAATCACATAGAAAATTTGTAACATCATACACATGTACATTTACACACACATACACAAGTACATATATATAATTTTGATGACTTTTACCATTTTTCTTTTAATCAAAATTTTAAATTGAATATATGTTACATATAATATATAATAGAAATACGAAAATAAAATTAGAAAAAAGATGTTTCTTTAAAGCTAAATAGTTAATGAATATTAACATTGTTCCCAGGATTAATATGACTTGTATCTATTATTGAAAGTGTTAGTTAAGTATTATACACTTATAATATCCAATTGCATTCAATTTTGAGTATTATAAAAACATATTGTGAAAAATATCATATCTTTACAGTTATATGGAAATATTACCATTTCTTAGAAGAAAGAAGCAATAATTAAAATTTATAAAATATTAGATGATCTTCGTTTACAATTAAACCAATAATAAAGGATCAGGGGAAAGGAGCCTACCTTCCATTGCCCTTTTAAAGAAGACCTTACAGCTCCCACAGGTAAGGACACCATAATGACAGCCTGATGCTTCATCCCCACAGATTAAACAAATCTTCTGAGGTAATGAGTCGAAGCTGTACTGTGGGCTCTGGCTGGCTTCTGAATCCGGCCTTGAAATGCAAAGCAAAGCACTCCGTTTATTTTTAGATGCACCACTATCTAATATTAAAGATTTCTTAACCCTAGAATTGACAGACTGAAAGGGGGTTTTAAAAAAATAGAACTATATATATACACACTTGAAAGACATGCAGATTAAACTTGCAAACTAAACCCGTTAATGGATAAACTAGACTTGCAAATTATTAGCCACTTATCCGTAGCACTAGCATAAAAGAACAATAAATACATAATTTCTGTTCAGGAAAGTTCAATCGTACTTAGCAGTACTTTTGCTTTGATTTTAAAACTCAGTTCTGTAACGCTTGTTTACTTAAAAAGTATGTTTGTCATTTTAAAGTATTGTTCAACATACCGACACTGTTTTTGCCTATTTACAGCACTAAAATTCCAAACTGAGCATTTTTTCCTTTAAAGTTCCATTACCTCAGTATGTAAATTTAAATATTTTTGAAAACCTGTGTGGAAAGTTGTAGCGAATAGGAAACAATATTAGAATACAGTGCACTACAGTGATTGATATTTAAATCCATAATTGAAACATGTTACACAAATTAATTTTAATCTTGAGATTCGTATGAAAATTGAGCGGTTCTGGCAGGCTACCCTACATCAAGTGCCACCCCTCCAGGAGCACCGGTGCATAATGTCGCCTCTCCAAGACAGACATTCCCAGTAAATGTCCTTCTAAGAAGAGAAGCATTTTATAAAGCCCCCAACTCACCCCACCCTTTCCCCTCCACCGGGCTACAGCGGAGCTGGTGTGACGCTGCACATTTTAAATCAGGACTGGTTCTGCTTCGGAATCTCGCAGATTTGAAGTTTACAAAATGTTTTCGGAGAGGCACGCTCCCAAAATGGCATATTCTGCACCCCCTTCGTGTACCCAAGAGTAAGGAGAGGAGGGAAGTAAAAGGAAGCCAAATTGCCCCAGTGCCCCGCCCCGGCCACCCACCCTCTCGCGGCCACTCTGAGGAGCGGAGCCGGGCACCGAGAGCTGTGAGCTGGCTGCGGTGAACCAGTGGGACCGCTACTCCCGCGATGCGCAAGGCGCGCGGAGCCTGAGCCCTCACCTCAGGTAGTTGAGATAAGGCGAGTAGACCTGCGGCAGGCCCTCCTTGAGCACCGCGGCCTGGTAGCTGAGCTGCGGAAGCCCGTTGAGGCCGAGCGGCGGGTAGAGCGCAGGGGCCGCCCCGGTGGCGGAGGCTGAGGCCGAGGTGGAGGGCAGGCTGTCCCGTGGCAGCAGGCAGGAGCCCGCGCCCGCAGCCTTGCAGGGCGGTGAGGCAAACGCGCCCTGCTGGGGCGTCGCGCCCTCTGCTTTGTACAGGATGCACTCCAAGGTCGACCCCGACGAGGACGCGGACGAGACAGAGGAACTGGTGGATGCAATCGCCACCGCCGCTTCCCCAGGTCTGG
>NW_006432669.1:8119294-8128988 GCF_000325575.1 Pteropus alecto
CTGGAAATCCGAGAAGACAGCGGGGTTGGCACCCGTCACCAGGTACCGCCGCGGGGAGCGCGCGGACGCCTCGGCGCCTTCCTCCTCCTCCTTAATCTTCAGGGCGGGGTGCTGGAAGTCACCATAGAGCGGGAACGCGTCCTCTTTGGCCTCGGCGTCCGGCGCGTAAGCGCAGTCTTGGAAGTCGCCGGCGGCGACTGGCGTCGACGAGGCCGGGGATGAACCCCGCGACGGGGCAAAGGCGCTGACAGTCGTGGCCCCACCGTCATAGTTCTCCGCCTCCAGCAGCTTCCGGGTGCGGGCGGCCAGGAAAGCCGAGTTGAGTGGCAGGATGGGCACGTGGATAAAATCCATCACCATGGTGGCCATCGAGGAGCGCCCAGGCGCCGCTGGCGTGTCTTGCTCCGCCAGGGCGACCCTGGGCTTGGAAAAGCGGGCATCTTCCTTGGGAACCAGGGCGACACCTCCTTCGGCCGCCCCAGGAGCGGTGGCCACAGCTCCTCCTTCGGCCGTCGTGCCCCCCAGAGGCTGGGGTTTGTCCTTCAGAAGTGGACCCACCGAGCCCTCGGACTCGTAGTCAGCCTCTTCCTCCACTTCCATCACAGTGGGCTGCGGACACGGCTTCGCGGCGGCCCCAGGCCAGAGATGGCTCCCAGAGGTCGAGGGCAGCAGCTGCCGGCACGATGACAGGCCCCTGGGCAGCACTTTATAGGCAGCTGCCGTCTCGGAGCTGTCGCCAGCCTTGCCCTCTGGCCGGTTCATGAGCGAGGGAAACACCCCCTGGGTGCCAGGGGCAGCCCTAGGCTCTACGGGAAGTTCGGGGCTAAACAGGCACCAAGGGCTGGTGGCCTCGTAGGTAGAAGGGCTGGCGTGGCTCTGTCCGGGACCTGAGGGTGCCAGTAGAGTGTCCAAGACACTGTCCAGCAGCCCGCTGTCCTTTTCTGGTGGCCTAGAGCTGCCACCTCCTGCACCCCTTATAGCTTCAACTCTGGGATACACCCCCTCCACGTCTGACAGCGCCTTCTGATCCTGGGTGTTTTCGTCTTGGTCCTGTCCCTGGCAGGGCCGAGAGAAGAGCAGCCTGTCCACGGAGATGGGTATGGCCGAGACTACCCGCGAGACGTCCGAGGTCTGGCTCGCCTGGAAGTGGTCTGTGACGGGGCGTCCCAGCAGAAGAGATCCATCCTGGGTGGGGGAGGGCGCGCCCCCCGCCACGTGGGGAGCCTGGGAAGCCTTTGCCTTCAGCTCTGTCATGATGACCTGACTCTACTTTTCTCCTCCCCTGTCTCTAGGGAGGAGGGATAGGGGAAGGAGGAGGGGGTGTCAGGGATATAGGAGCAGCGGGAGGAGAAAATAGGTGTTGAATTTGGCGGGACCGGGCGGGGTTGGGGTTGGGGGTGGGGGGATCTCCACCTCCTGGATCAGAAAGGGGAGGCGCTGGTCAGCCACTGCCCTTTGCCCTCCATCTGGTAGGCAGGAGAAGGGTGACAGTGGTTCCGTTCTTGAGGCAGGTGGGGAGAGCAGGAGAAGAAAGTTGTAAGGATCTCGTGTCCTAACTGGGAGAGTTCTCCAGGAGAGTTCTCCGACTTCAGTCTGAGGACGGGAGACGCAGCGTACTCACACGTCTGGCACTCGAGTGGCGGCGGCTTGGAAAGCAATTGCGTGCGGCTCTATCTCCCGACTATTCTCCGGCTTCAAACCCGTGCATGCCGTGTAGCTCTCAATCCCTGCCTGCGTTCCACTTCCCTTCTCACTTAAATCCTGGGGCTACTTGGACAACTTTCTATTCTTAGGAACAGCAGTCTTCCTGCCGGCTCCCTATAGCTGGCGACAGTGATCTCTGCAGCTCTCACTTTTCCGGGCAGTCCGAGAAACCCCTGTGCTTGCAGATTCCACTCAAATGCCAAGTGAAACTAGTTCTCATTGAGAATGCTGCTCACACATCGGTTCCTCGCACACTCAAATAGTACAAGGCTTAACTTGAGTAGTGATAGCTGTAGACTGGCCCCACAGCTTTCTAATAACACCTCCTCCCTATCGGGAAGCCCCGCCCAAAGCCCCTCCCTACCCCGATTTCAACTCGATCTAAAATTCTGGAGTTGGTATTCCCAACCGCTAGTCTGAATCCACTCTGAAAAGCAGGTGGTGTGAGATGAAACTTCTTAAGCACATTAAATTTTGTACTACCAATTAAGAATTATGCCCAATCTAACCGGAAAAATGAATGGATTCTATCTGAACCTGAATTATCAGGATTTCAGTTTTGTAAAGATTTAATATAGAAGAAGATATTTGGTTATATTATCTTTTAGAATAAATATATTAAGAATGATCCTAAATAATATAAAAAAGGTTATCTTATAACTTCCATAAAAATGAGTGCTTTCAAATTTATTACAACCAACATGTTCTGCTCCTCTTGAATAGTCCTCAGTGTGGCAGAGAAGTCTGGGAGTGGATGATAGTTGATAACGCCTCTCCATCTGTGTGGAAAGTTTGGCTGTTATGTGCCATATTTTGATTTGTCCTGAGGAATGCATTCTAATTTTTAATAAGTAGCATTTTAAGGAAAGCTTCCTTTACCTCCAGCTTCTATATCCTGTGTTACATCATAAGTTTCTCAAGAGAGATGTTGAACACTATCTTCTCCCCTCAACATTCTTTTCTTAATAATCTTTGAGTTTCTTAAACACCTCTTACTTCATAAAGATATGGTAAAGAGATGGGAGAGTGTTGCAATAATTTGAGATACAGAGTCATAAACTAACAATCTCTGTGCTGAACCTAAGACCATTGGGTATCTTGACATCATCTGAAATATACTATGTTCGAAACTGAATTAATCATTTGGAAAATTCGTCAAGGTCCTATCTGTGCTGATGCCCCACAGGGTCTCTTGGCCAGATGTAGAGACTACAGTGGAAGACTTCAAGACTCCAGGATGGATAAAGCCAGTAGAGGTAAGAAGACTGGATCTCTGAATCTTTGGGGAGGGTCTATATAAGTGAGAAATAAGCCTATATCACGTCAGGCCACTGGATTTTGGAATTAACTCCAACAATTAGCTTACTCTGCCTAGTTTTAGATATAAAGGAGTTAGGCAGGTAGAGGAGGAGTGAAGAGAATTTTAAGAAGCAGATATAGTCTGTTCACAGGACTTCCAATAGGAAGGCATAATATGGGAACTACAAGGAGGCCATTATGAGTAAAGCATAATGTAAAGGGGGGGAATGGAAGGGGTTGTGGCTAGAGTGGTGAACTATTTTATTAATACTGCTATCATTGCTTTTCAGGCTTTCCTCTTTCAAATCCACTTTAATCCACTTAACATGCTTTATAGAGATATAACTCACATGCTATACAGTTTGCCCATTTTAAAGTATACGATTCAATGGTTTTTAGCATATTCATAGTTTCATAACTATGACCACTATCAATTTTAAAACATTTGCATCACCTCAAAAAGAAACTTTATACCCATTTGCAGTCACTCTTCATTTCCCTTCAAAACTTCCCAGCAGCCATTGGTCTACTTTCCTTCTCCATGGATATACCTAATCTGGACATTTCATATAAATGGAATCACTTTATATGTGGTCTCTTTTACTGGCTTCTTTCACTTAGCATAATGTTTTCAAGGTCTAGCCATATATAAGTACTTCATTCTCTTTTATTGCCAAACAATATTTCATTGTATGGATATGCCAGATTATATTTTTCAATTTATCAGTTGAGTTGTTTCTAGTTTTAGGCTACTATGAATATTCATGTATATTTGTGCAAACACATATTTTCATTTTTCTTGGATAATTTTTCTTGGGAAAATTTTTATTTTTCTAGGAGTAGAATTACTGAGTCATATGGTAACTCTAGATTTAACCTGTTAAGGAACTGCCAGACCTCAAAAGTTATCGCACATTTTACATTCCCACCAGTAGAGTATGAGGGTTCCAATTTCTCCACATTCTCAGCAATGCTTTTTATATCTATTTTCTTATAGTCCCAATAGTGTGTGTGAAGTAATATCTCACTGTGGTTTTGATTTACGTTTTCCTGATAGTTAATGCTATAGAATCTGTAGAATCTGGGTAGCACTGTCAGATAGTCTTCTCAGGTCTTTCCATATATTAACTTATTTAATCCTTCAACAGTTCCATGAAGTAGATACTATCATCTCCATTTCAGAGTTGAGAAAACTGAGGTGCAGAGTTGCCCAATATTATAAAGATAGTAAGTAGCATGGTGATCATATGCCAGCATTCTTATGAGTGTGATTTTTAAATAGCATATGGCTCAGAATTTGGTTTCTAGGTTGTCGTAGCTGGAAACTTGGCACTAGGGTTCATTTTAAATGACAAACTGTATTTGGCTTAATTTTGATTGGTTATAAAACTTTCCTGAAGCCAGACTGTCTAACTAGGATGTTTCCTTAAGATTGAAAATCTTGAGGTGGCAAGACAATACTAAAGGTGCCCAATGTGTCCTAAATCACCATTATTCCATGAAATTTGATGCTAAGTGATTAGCATTGACACAGGAATCCCCACATAAGTGAATCTTTGAAACAAAACTCAAAGGTTAGATGTGATAGGACTGACTCCTAATATTCCTGAAGACTCTTTATTTTGGGAGAAGAGAATTCAAATTCGGAAGTTTTTTGTTTATACTTTTGAAAAAACCTTATTAAGATATAGTCATCATATAATAAGCTGCATGTATTTAAAATGTAAATTTTGACATATGTATATACCCGTGAAGCCATAAGCACAAACAAGATGATAAATATACCTTCTTCCACTTTATAATCCCTTCCTAACGCTCTTTCCTATCCCTTCCCATCCCTGCCACTCCTCATCAAACCCTAGACAACTACTGGTCTGCTTTCTGTCACTATAAATTAGCATTTTTAAGTTCATACTTGATGTATTATACGTATAAAATTATACATGCACATATATTTTAGGACAGAGTGTCTGCTTTAGAATTTTTTTATTACAAGACTCTACTTTTTAGGAGAGTTTTAGATTTACAGAGAAGTTAAGCAATAGTACAGTGAGTTCCCCTATATCGTCTGTATATAATTTCTCCTATTAACATCTTATATTAATATGGTATATTTGTTATAATTAATGAACTAATATTGATATGCTATTATTAACTAAAATACATAGTTTATTCAGATCTCTTAGTTTTTACCTAATGTCCTTTTTTCTTTCCAGGATCCCATCCAGGACATCACATTACATTGTTATGTCTCCTTAGGCTCCTCTTGGCTATGACAGTTTCTCAGACTTTTCTTATTTTTGATGACCTTGACAGTCCTGAGGAGTCTGGTGAGGCATATTGGTAGGATGCCTCACCATTGGAATTTCATGTTTTCCTCATGATTAGGCTGGGGTTATAGGTTTGGGTAAGAAAATCACAGCAGTAAAGTGCCATATTCATCATCAAGAGTACATACTGTCAACAAGATTTATCACTGTTGATGTTGACCTTGGTCACCTGAAGTAGTATTTGTCAGGTTTCTCCATTGCAGAATTACATTCTTCCTTTTTCTCCATACAGTAATTTTTGGAAGGAAGTCACTCTGAAGAGCTCACACAAAGGGATTGTGGGGGAGTAGGGAGTTCTGCTCTTTCTCCTTTAGGGTGGAATATCTACATATTTTATTTAGAATTCTGCATGGAGATTTACCTCTTCTCTCACCATTTACTAATTTATTTAGTCTTTTATTTATATCGGTGTGGACTCATGGATATTTATTTTATACTTTGGCTCATTATCCAATGCTACTTAATTTTATTGCTCAAATTGTTTCAGCTATGGGCATTGGGAACTTGCACCTGTGTGTGTGTGTGTGTGTGTGTGTGTGTGTGTGTGTGTATGGGCTTTTTTGAATTACAAGATGCTCCAGACGCTTCATCTTATCTATGTCCTACCCCAGTCCTAGAATCACCTGTTTATTGGAAAATGATATTAGAAGTAAAGATCTGGGTAATAAATGTGTTCTACAATTATTTTTATATCTTAAAATTTTATATAACACAGGGTATGCTTTTTTCATCTAGTTTCTTTCATTTAGCATAATTATTTTAAGATTCATCTATATTGTAGTATAGATGAATTTATTGTTTTTATTGCTGAGTGGTAATCCATTGTTTGGATATATTTTTGTTTATCCATTTAGCTGCTGATGAATTTGGATCATTTCCCATTTTTTGATACTACAAATAAAGCTATGATTAAAATGCATACAGGTTTTATATCAACGTATGTATTACTTTCTTCTGGGTATTAAATAGCTGAATAAATTATTAGATGTACATTTAACTGCTAAATAATTTTCCATAGTGATTATATAAGTTTAAATTCCCACCAATTCTAATTCTCCCATATCCCAACTGGTATGGTCAGTGTTTTTAATTTTAGCAATCCTAATATATATGTAGTGGTATCTCATTGTGGTTTTATTGCATTTCCCTAAAGACTAATGATATTGATCATCTTTTCATGTGCTTATTTGCCATCTCTGTATCTTCTTTTGTGTGCCTGGTCAAATGTTTTGTTTGGTTTTTAAAAACTGAGTTTTTATTTTCTTATTGTTGAATTTTGAGAGTTCATTATAGATTCTGATACAAGTCCATTGTCATATATGTGATTTGAAAATATTTTCTTATAGTCTATGCCTTATCTGTAAGTTCTTTTAATGCCTTATCTGTAAGTTCTTTTAATAGTATTCTTTTAAAGAGCAGGTAAAGCCTGCTTCTTCAGTTTTATATCAGTTTTAATACTGATATAGTCTAATTTATCAATTTACATTTTTACAAATTGTGGTTTTGGTGCCATAATTAAAAATCTTTGTTAAACCCAAGGTCACAAATGTTTATTCCCTTGTTTTCTTCTGCTTTTGTAGTTTCAGGTTTTACATTTATGTAGATAAATTATTATTTTTATCTTAGTTTTTATTTTTTTAAATTATTTTTAAGTTTATTGGGGTAACATTGGTTAATACAATTATATGATTTTCAGGTGTATGTTATAATTTGACACCTATATATTCTGTTGTGTGATTACCACCCAGAGTCCAGTTTCCTTTAGCTACCATATATTTGATCCCCTTTACCCACTTCACCCTCCCCCAACCTCCCTATATTTGACTCTCTTTACCCAGTCTATCTCCTCTCCTCCTGCACCCCTTACCCTCTGGTAACCACTAATCCATTGTCCATGTACCTGAGTCTCTGTTTGTCCTGTTCATTTGTTGCTTTTAGATTTATATCCCATATATAAGTGATAGCATGTGATTTTCTACTTTTTCAATCTGGCTTATTTCACTTAGCATGATTATCTCGAGGTCCATCCAGATTTTCACAAATGACAGTATTTCATCTCTTCTTATGGCGGAGTAATATTCCATCGTATATATGTACCACAACTTCTTTAGCTAATCATGTATCGTAGGGCACTTTGGTTCCTTCCATGTCCTGGCCACTGTGAATAATGCTGCTATGAATATTGGTGTGCAAATATCTTTTCGAATATGAGTTTTCAAGTCTGTGGGGGTAAATACCCAGTAGAGGGATTGCTAGATCATATGGTAGACCCATTCTTAGCTTTTTGAGGAAACTCCATAGTGACTGTACCAATTTGCAGTCCCACCAGTAGTGTATGAGGGTTCCTTTTTCTTCGCATCTGCTCCAGTATTTGTTATTACTCATCCTGTTGATTATGGCTATTCTAACAGGTGTGAGATGGTATCTCATTGTGGTTTTGATTTGCATTTCCCTATTAGCTAGCAATGTTGAGCATCTTTTCATATTTTTGGCCATTTGTATGTCTTCTTGGGAGAAGTGTCTGTTCAGGTCCTCTGCCCATTTTTTGATTGGATCGTTTGTGTTTTTGTTGTTATTGAGTCGTATGAGTTCTCTGTATATTTTGGATATTAGGCCCTTATCGGAGGCATTGCCTGCAAATATATTTTCCCATTGAGATGGTTGTCTCTTTACCTTGTTGACTATTTCTTTCGCTGAGCAGAAGCTTTTCAATTTGATGTAGTCCCATTCATTTACTTTTGCTTTTACTTCCCTGATTTTGAGGTCAAATTCATAAAAATCTTCTTTAAGTTCAAGGTCCTTGAGTTTTGTTCCTATGTTTTCTTCTATGCATTTTATTGTTTCAGGTCTTATATTCAAGTCCTTAATCTATTTTGAATTAATTTTGGCGTGTGGTGATAGACAAGACTCTAGTTTCATTCTTTTGCAGGCGGCTTTCCAGTTTTCCCAGCACCATTTATTGAAGAGGCTTTCCTTTCTCCACTGTATGTTTTTTGCTTTTTTGTTGAAGATTATTTGCCCATATAAACATAAACATGGGTTTAATTCCGGACTCTCGATTCTATTCCACTAGTGTGTGTGTCTGTTTTTCTGCCAGTACCATGCCATTTTGATTACTGTCACTTTGTAGTATAATTTGAAGTCGGGCAGAGTGATGCCTCTAGCCTCGTTCTTTTTTCTCAGGATGGCTTTGTCATTTTGGGGTCTTTTGTGCTTCCATACAAATCTGATGATTTTTTGTTCTATTTCTTTAAAAAAGGCTGATGGGATTTTGATGGGGATTGCATTAAATCTGAATAATGCTTTAGGTAATGTGGTCATTTTAACGATGTTGATTCTTCCAATCCAAGAACATAGAATATCTTTCCATTTCTTGGTATCTTCTTTGATTTCCTTTAATAGGGTCTTGTAGTTTTCATTATATAGGTCCTTCACATGCTACGTTAAAATATTCGTAGGTATTTTATTCTTTTTGTTGCAATTGCAAAAGGAATTATTTTTTCCACTTCTTTTTCTGATGCTTCATTATTAGAGTATAGGAACGCTATGGATTTATGAACATTGATTTTGTATCCAGACACTTTCCTATATTTGCTTATTGTTTCTAGTAGTTTTCTTGTGGAGTCTTTAGGAATTTCTATGTAGAGAATCATGTCATCTGCAAATAGTGACAGTTTGACTTCTTTATTTCCTATTTGCATGCCTTTTATATCTTTCTCTTGCCTGGTTGCACTTGCTAGGACCTCTCATGTTATATTGAATGACAGTGGTGATGGTAGATAGCCTTGTCTTGTTCCTGATCTTAGAGGAAAGGTTTTTAGTTTTTCACCATTAAGAATAATGTTGGCTGAGGGCTTGTCATATATGGCCTTTATTATATTAAGGTCTTTTCCTTCTATACCAATTTTGTTAAGTGTTTTGATCATAAATGGATGCTGTATCTTGTCGAAGGCTTTTTCTGCATCTATCGATATGATAATATGATTCTTATTTTTTTAATTTGTTTATATGATGTATCATATTAATTGATTTGTGTATGTTGAACCATCCCTGTGCCCCTGGGATGAAGCCCACTTGATCGTGGTTTATAATCTTTTTAATATGTTGCTGTATTCGGTTTGCTAGTATCTTATTTAGGACTTTTGCATCTGTGTTCATGAGAGATATTGGTCTGTAGTTTTCTTTTTTTGTGTTACCTTTACCAAGTTTTGGTATCAGGGTGATATTGGCCTCATAAAATAAATTGGAAAGTATTGCCTGCTCTTCAATTTTTTTGGAAGAGTTTGAGGAGAATAGGTATTAAATCTTCTTTGACTGTTTGATAGAATTCACTGGTGAAGCCATCTGGTCCTGGACTTTTA
>NW_006432669.1:8130203-8136976 GCF_000325575.1 Pteropus alecto
CATCATTGTTATCTCTCTTTGTCCCTATGTATGCTGAACATTCATTAGTATCTTGCTATAGCAATTCTCTTCTTATTATTTAAGCTTATAATGCCCTGTTCTTTTGGTTTCCAGTAGCTGGAGTCTAAGGTTCTTGGATCCCTGCTTTATATAAAGCCTAAATGTCTGTTTTATTTTCTTGTAGATATTTAATCACGCTTGCTACTCTCAGTTTCAGTCCCTGTCAGTGTTAGCAACAGTTTCGGTAGCATTTGCTCAGATTCCCCTGGGACTCCGTGGTGTTCGGTCTTAGAAGGTATGTGGGGAGAGGCCCTCTGGGTTAGGGGGTGGAGGCTGTAGCTCAGCCTTGGTTTTGCAACCGGGGCTGTTAAAAATCAACTGTTGTTTCTCTGCAGTCCTGTCCTGCTTCTCTGCTTTCTGCCCTGATGACTGGGCCCTGGTGGCGGCTGCTAGAAGTTCCAGCACTTCCAAGCAGGCTGATCAGGGAAGTCAACGCACCTTCTCCCTTCTCTCTCCTCCGACAGGGAGCGCCAGGGGCTGCTAGAGGAAGCTTCTTTATTTCTTTCAGTCCACCACCTGACATCCAGCATTCTGACCTGTGGTAGCCCTTATGCACAGATCCCACACTCAGACGTGCTGGTGTGCAGTTTGGGTGTTTTTTGTTGAGTTTTAGATGTTTAGCTTATTGTTGTTTCAAGGGGAGAGATCTGAGGACATCTGTCACTCTGCCATGTTTCAAAGTATGTCCAGTAGATAAATTATTTTAAGTTACTTTTTAATATCTATAAAGTATAGATCAAAGTTCTAGTAGTTTGCATATGGATATCCAGTTGTTCTGGCACCACTTGCTTAAACGAATATCCTTTCTCCACTTAATTGCCTTTGTACCTTTGTTGAAAATCAGTTATTCATATACGCAGAGGTGTGTTTCTGAACTCCATTTTAAATCTTTGTTATATTTGACAATCTTTATGTCTAATTGCTGTAGCTGCATAGGAGGTCTTGAATACTTGAAGTGTTACTGATTCAACTTTATTCTTGTTTTTCCAAATTGTTTTGTTTACTCTAAGTTCTTTGCATTTCCATATAAGTTTTAGAATCAGTTTATCAATTTTTATCAACAAATCTCTTCAATATTGATTGGATTGAATTGAAATAGATCAATTTGGAGAGTAATTGATGTCTCATCAAATGAAGTCTTCCATCTTCCCATGAAGATGATACATATCTCCATTTCATTAGGCCTAATTTCTCTCAGCAATATTTTAAAACTTTAAAACTTTTACTATGTAGGTCTTTCACATCTTTTGTCAGATTTATCTTCAATTATTTCTTATTTTTAATATTATTATGAATGGTACCTGGATAAGTTTTTTATTGCTGAGAAATAAATTACTACAAACTTAGTGGCTTAAATACCACTCAGTTATTACCTCACAGTTACATGGGTCAGGAGTCTGAACATGCATTAGCTGGGTCCTGGGCTATGTTAGCAGGGCTCACATGGCTGCAGTCAATGGATCAGCCAAGATCCATTGACTCCCATCTGAGGCGTGGGGTACTTGCTCTTCCAGTTCTTTCAGGTTGGTAGCAGAATTCAATTCCTTGCAGCTTTTGAACTCATGGTGTCTTCCATCTTCTTTGAGGTCAACTGGTTAAATTTACTCATGCTTTTTAGGGTTTCTATTTTATTTAGTCAGACAGACCCAAATAATCTTCATTTTGATTAACTCGGTGTAATTAAGGTTTGGGGATCTTAATTACATCTGGAAATTAACTTGCCATAAATGTAACATAATCATAGGAATGAAATCCATCATTTTGACGATCTCATCCACATTCCAGGGGAGGAAATGATGCAAATCATGTGCACTATTGGGAGGGAATTTTGAAGAGCATTTTATATTTATGCCTAATGTTTGTTTTAAATTGTACATTTCTAGTGTTGAGAACTATAATTGATTTTTTAATTGGAGTGATGAAGGTGGGCATCCTTGATGATTTCCTGATTTTAGTGGGGGAATCTGTTTTGTCTTTTATCATTAAGTATTATGTTAGCTGTAATATTTTTTTCTTAGAGTCTCCCTATCTGATTGAGGAAGTGCTATGATTATTACTTTATTGAGAGATTATTAAGAGTAAATATAGATTTTTGTGAAATGATCTTTCTGGACCTGTTAAGATGATCATATGGTTTTTCTCTTTTAGTTTGTTAATATGGTGAATTATATCAATTGACTTCGAATGTTAAATTAAGCTTGTATACCTGGGATAAACCCTATTTAGTCATGATGTAATTTTTTATATTTATTACTTTTTATTTGTTAAAAGCATGTTTAGAATTTAAATCTCCATTCATTTGTCTGTTCTCTTTTCTTATAATGATTATCTGGCTTTTGAATCATAAATTCCCCCAAAAATAAATGGTATGTTTTTAATATGACTAGAATAAAATAAAAAGTAACATAAAATTTAAGATCACAAATACATGTATTTTGGCATGAGCTATTCTTTGTGGTTTTTTTTTTTTTTCTTTTCACTACGGCAGTGGCATAGCAAGCAAAGAAAGCCATGAAGCTCCCTTGAACTTAAAAAGATGATTGACTTTTGTCAGGTCTATTCAAGTTTTTATAGTCTATGAAGATATTATTCATTCATTTTACAAACATCTGCCTACAGTGTATCATTAAACAGTGTGCTTTGTATGTTATTTTATAATATATACAATATTTTCTATACTATGACATTTAATAAAACTTCATTATATAAGTATTATTGTCTCAATTTTGCAGATGAGAAAATCGAAACATGAAGTCTTAGACTTAGTAAATAGTAGAGCCAGAAGTCACTACTAGGGCTTCTGATTTCAAATCTAGTGCTATTTTCACTTTACACAGTGTGTTTCTCTGTTTTTTACAGTTCAAAGTGTTGGGTAGTTGACAAAGTTTATGGAATAGTGTAGAAACATTTACTCGATTGGAGGCCACAGAAAGATGGGCACATTCAGAAAGGAATGTTGAGCCACCCAGACCTATGACTTGGTTAAGTTTGGAATTTTATGCTGCTTACACAACTTTGAGAACTAGAATTCTTCTGTATTTACGAATAGATAATTATAGATGAAAGTTGGCACTTATATGACTACACAAAGATCACTTCTCTGATCTGCTTGACACACTTCCTTGAGTTCTTAATTCAGTGCTCCATACAACTCTTGGGTTATTCGGGCCTGTCCACAAATGTATTCACCATGCACCACTGTGTACATGTTTTTTTATACATGTCATGTAGGATATATTTTGGCTCTGAGTAACAGGGTACTCAACAAAAAGTGCTTTATATAACAAACATTTATTATTTCATATAACAAGAAGTCTGGAGGAAAGTAGTTCTGGGATTGGTTAATTAGCGGCTCAATAATGTCCTCAAGGTCCCAAATTCTCCATCTTTCCAGTCAGCTAGTATCAGAGGCTTGGTTTTTATCTTTTTTCTTATTTCCTAGTGTCCAAAGATGGCTACTGAAGCTTTAGGCATCAGAGTCTCACATAAATGAATACGGAATTAGGAATAAGGAGAGTTTTCCTGGCATATTTTGTCATCTTTATTTTTATTTTTATATTTATTTTTATCAAGGAAGCAAGTCTTATCCAGAAGCTGACCCCACAGACATTCTGTCAAGACTTATTGGCTAGAACTGGGTCATCTACCCACCACTAAATGAATTACTCAAAGGAGAATTTGATTAGATTAATTGTGACTCATTTCCTGCAGCTGAGTTCACTACTTTGAGTACTTTGCTACCAATATATGAACAAAACTGGGGTTCTGTTAAAGAGGAATAGAAGTAGGAATATGGATGATGAGAATTCAACAAATAGTATTTGACAATATACAAAAATTTCATTTCCCTAAAAAACCTAAATGACACTAATCTAAATGAGAAATAAATTTACACTAATGTTTGAATGAAGTTACTAGCCCACAAACATACCTCAGAGAGATTGCTGGTTAGGTTCCAGACCACCACAATAAAGTGAATATTGCAATCAAACAAGTCATAATCATTTTGTTGGTGGAGGATCTTGCCTTCAATTTGTAAAAAACACAACACCTGAGGAGAGCAACGTTGAGAAAAACAATAAAATGAGGTATGCCTCTACTCATTTTTGTAAAGATAATCTTCACAATTTACCATAATAATTATTTTTCATACATACATACATGTACTTGTATTTCTCTCTAGTATGATATTTTTAAATGACTATATTCAAAATATTCTTTTATGTCCCTTGAAGTATTCTTCAACTTTATGCACTAATTACTGGGATTATGGCCCTCATTTCTTTAGGTCTGCAGTTTAGCAAATAGTTCTCCAGAGCTTACACATAGGTGCATTTGTTAAATTTTTTTGTGTCCTTGGAACTATATACACTTCAATAGATGGCTTATATTAAAAAGTTTTGAACTATTTAATTTTTAATTTTACACTCTAGCTTTCTCTTAATATATTATGACTTTTAGGAATTCTTCCAAATTACTATTAAAAATCTATATATGAAATGATATAGGATGAGGGATGATTGGCAAATATAAGTATTAAATATAAAGGTCTGTCACAATTAATCTATAATTAATACTATTCAATGTGAATATGCATTCATATTTAAATAAATATTAAAATGAATATTCATTTTATTCTATTAAGGAGAAAGCTACTATGATATTGGGAAAGAGCATGATGATCAGAAACCAGAAGTTAATTCTTTTCTTACATTCTGAAATCAGATCTTTTAGAGCACAAGTGACAAATACCAGCTATTTATCTTAAAATTTTTATATCATCTCCAAGTTTATCTATTTAGGAAGGGGTAAAGGAATATATTGTTCTGGGTAATTCTAATAAAATAAAGTAGAACAAATGCTATGCAAAAATGCTATGTCTTTTCTTGATTAAATACCAGAAATAACATTTTCCTCATGAGGTTTATAAGATGATCAAGAGTAATTGTGTAATTGAGGTTAAAATAAGAAACTACGATAATTTTAAAGTTAAAGTTATGCTGTATGAAACGTAAAGTAAGTCTTTATTAGTTTTGCAGTTATACTACATATAAACATTGTTAATTTTGAAAAGGATATTGGAATGGATTCCTCCACCCCCACCAAAAAAAAAAAAAAAGAGTATATACATATAATCCATATAACTTGTAAAATATACAGTAAATAAAATAGAAAGTACAAATTCAGGTGCAACAATAAAAATTCCTGCTTAATGCCAATTATTTCTGAAACTGCAAACATTTTGCAGTTGTGAGCCAAACTCACTTCTCACAAAGATAATCTTTATTTTTCCATTATTTTGACTTCTCTTTTAAACTAAGCAATTCATTGAAAATGAAGAAATCTAGGCTTAGAAGAAGCCATAATCTTTTTATAATACCAATTATTGTGAAAGCACAATATAAACAACATAGCCAAATTTAGAAAATAGGAATCACAGTATATTCCTCATCTTAAATAGGAATTGATATCAATTCTACTGGGCAGAAATAAAAAAGAGGAGAGGATCTCAAACTAGAACAGTCACTTAGGGTTTATCCTATTTCCTGCTGTTCTCTTCTCTTTCTTTGTGCTGCTTCTCAACCGGGTTCCTGCATTTCTGTTCCACATTAAGGCAGGCTTCTCTACTCTCCTTTCCTATATAGTCACCTTCAATTGACTTTGGTCTTCTGTCAGTTTTCAATCTACCACATACTTTTGTCATCTCTCTTCCCAAAGTTTGATTCTTACTTGTGAACAAAATAAGAGAAATAAAGTTTATTAGTAAATACAGTATTTATAAAAATGTTTGACCTAAGACAGGCTTTGAAATAAATTTTTGATAATAAAAAGCTTTAAAGAATTAAAAATACTATAACCATGGCAATAGCCATATATTTTCTCTGTAACTATTACTTTTAGTGTATATGAGGAAACTATTTATAATGAAAACTAATTTTAATTTTAGAATTCAAATAATGTATCCATTCAAGATGGTTGTACCTTCCTCCTTCTTTCAGTTTTAAAGAAGTGTTACCTTTCCTAATGTTTCTCATTGTATTCTTTCATATGTTTCTACTTTTGGTTTTCAGCTTTATCTTGTATTCTTTGACTCTCACTTATACACATGGATCAATTATAGAGCATTTCTATTTTTTGCCTTTTCTCCCCATTCTTTTTTTATTTTACATTTATGTCATTCATAAATACAACATTCTATCCTATAATCCTTATCCCAGTATATTTTTTTCATTGGCTAAAAATATCTAATGCTCACTGCTGATGATTCCACAGCCATGTATCCTGGTTTCTCTAGTAGTTTCTAAAAGGTGAACAATCTTCAATAAGTTCTTACATGTTCAAAATTGTTGATCTTCTATCTTTATACCCGAAGGAGTTGCTTGGATGGATACAAAATCCTGGGGACTTACTTTCCTTGTGTATCTTATAGGTGTTGCTCCTCTGTTACCTGACTGTGGAGAAGTCTGATGCTACTGTCTTTTTCTCTGTTGTAAATTTTTGTCTGACTGCTGAAAGAGCCTTTCTTTATCACTGAAATCTAATAAAATTTCTAAGATAAATATTAATGTTGACTATTCTGAATCAAATTTTGTGATGTATGGTATGCTGTTTCCATAAGTAGATTTAGTTATTTTAGGAAAGTATTTTCTGTTTTGAATTATAGTTTAAAATGTATCAGATTTGGCCAGTGGAGGTTCTGTATACCATCCATC
>NW_006432669.1:8137044-8148935 GCF_000325575.1 Pteropus alecto
CAATATTTTCTAGGATCATTTTGCATTTCTTGTCCCAGTCATTCAGTCATCCATTTTTCTAAGGAGACCTGGTCCATTTTAGTGCAATTAGAAACCAATACCTAGGCACTCAATGTGTTCATTGCTACTGGAGTATCATCTTTGCTTCTAAGCCCTTTCAGTAGATAGAGTTGAGAAATGTGTGTGTGTGTGCGTGTGCATGCACACGTATATGTCTGTGCACCTATAATCTATGATCTATATATGTATATATAACTTAGTATATAATCTAATTATTTTATGAAGATGTTAGAGACCACTTGTTCTTACTGATACCTCCAAATCCAGTCATCTCCATAGTTTTTCTACTATCCTCCATTCTATGTTTGAAACCCTTCTTTTACAGGGAGAACCCTGGTTTCTAACAACATCAAAGCATTCAAATCACTTCCTCATTTCCTCAACGCAACAGTATGTTTAAAATAATTTCAGAATATTTTTACCCATACCACTCTGAAAACTACCTACAAAAAATTTAATTTTTTTTCTGTTCCTTATCATCTGCTCTCTTCCCCTGACTAAAGAGATATAGTTAAATACTGTGTTTAAAAAAATTCTGGATTTGTGCCTTTATTTCTGTTCCAGTATTCTTATGTTATTCATTTGAAATACAGTTGTATACATTGGCTTCAGTTTGCTATCAGTTTTAGTTTTAGTTTTTTGTCCCTCCACCCCTTGATGATTTATTTTTATTTCTAGAACATGTAGAACATTAACATACTTCCAGAAATCATAACTACAAAAAAGTTACACTTACTCAGAAAAATGTCATGCCTTCCTCTGTCTCTTTCACAGTCACCCCACCCCCTATTGGTAATCAACTTTATTGTTTTCCAGTTTATCCTTCCTGTGGTTCTTTTTGTAAACATAAGCAGATAAGTTTGCTTCTTAAATTCCTTTTTATTTACCGTACAAAAGATAGCTTTCTTCACTTAATAATATACCCTGAAAATCACTTCATTAAATTCATATAGATCCTTCTCATTAATATTGACATATGCACAATACTCCTTTGTGTTCAAATAAACTATAGTTTATTCAAAAAAATTCCTATTGTTATTCTTATTTTCTCAAGTTTTTAATTGAGAATGAGTGAATTTTTGTCAAAGGCTTTTTCTGTATCTATTTTCCTTCAACTTTAGTCTTGTTTTTTGGACCTTTTCTTCTATTATTTTTTGAGTTTTTCAAGTTCTTGATTTACCTCCTTTTTGTCACATGATCACCCACTTTTTTCTGGCCATTTCTTACCTGAGTTTTTGTATTTCTGCTTTGTGGTCTTCCTTCTTAATAGTGAGTGCTTCATTGTTTCTCCAATAAAACTTGGCTTATAATTTTCATCTGATTGATGACAATATTCTGGTAAGTTTTTTCTACAGGAATGTTGTGTTGCTCTTTTCCTATTTTAAAAACATAGTATTATTGTTTGGATGTGATGTTCATTCCATTTCTGTTTCTTATACTTTTATTAAGTTTTATTTTTATGGGCCAGCTTTTTATAAGAAGTTCATATTGAAGAAAAGAAAGACTAGGGCAATTTGGCACTTCTACAACTCAAAGGCTCCTACCTCTTGTTATATTGACAGAGCTCTGTGAAACCATCATGTCTCTTCTTGAACCTGACCTGGCTCAGAGAGATTTCTATTGCCATATCTAAACTTCTAAAGGTTCTATTCTTCCCTTTTCACCCAGGGATAGCCTGTCTTTTGGGGGATTCCTTTTAAATTTAGAAGATATATTTTTCATAATTTTATGATCGGGTAACTTTTGAGGCCCTCTCTCTCTTCTCACTGTGCTCCTCAACCATGCTCAGAGAAGTTCACATTCCGAGTGGGTCCCCCTTCAAGGTTTGTTTACGACCTTTGAGATCTGCTAGTTATTTTCCCATGGCTCTCCTTACTCTTCGCTTGACTTTTATCGCAGTTTTCTGCTGGATTCTGCTATCAGTTCTGTGCTGGGCAGCATTTACACACAAAATTTGTAGTTTGGAGGTGTTTTCTCTGCCTTTGTTGCAAATTAATTTTTTATTTTTCTTATTATCCTCATTTCCTATGGCCTGGAGAAGTGGAACGATTCATAACTGAGCTGCTATCAATGTTTTACTGGAAGTTGAAATCTATTATACAATAGTTCCTCTGTTTTACTGGTCATTTGACTCTAGACTAGTTATTTAAATTCTTTGTTCTGCTGTTGCCTCATTTTCAAAATGAATTAGATAATATCTAGTAAGGTTAATATGGGGATATATTAAAATACACTAATTAGTATAATATCTGATCTGTGGTAAGTATTCATTAGATTGTATCTGCTAATAATTGATGATGATGAAGATGATGATCCTGGAAGTCCAGGTCTGTGGATACTTACTGAAAGAGGAGTAGAAGACCTGATTTGAATTAATATGGAGTTTTTAGAATGGATATTATAAATTTTCTACTTTAGTATTCTCTCCTTTCCTTTTATTAACTGGATCTAAAAATACTCGGTTCGTTGGGTAAAGGAACACTAAAAATCATCATATATATGGCTATTTAATATTTGTGGCTAATTGCCATGCAGAAACAATTAACCATATTATTAGAGATGTCCAATTAATTTTATTACATACTTGATTATAGTACTAAACCAAGTTTTTGTCCATTCACTTGGCTCAACTTCAATTATGATATATGTCTTTTTAAAATTAAGTACAAAACAATGATATGTGTGTGCCTGCATTTTTTTAAATCCATAATTCATGATGATTTAGATACCTGAACCAAGATAATGGCTTTCTTTCCCACTGGGAAACTTTCCAATCTTCTTTTTTTTTTTTTTGCCAAAACATTTACCAAAGCTTTCAAAGTCATCAGTTATCCTTCCCTCTCATGCTCACTACCTCTGAAGAAATTTGGAAGTTAGTTGTATTTGAAATGATTGTGTATATTTTCTATATTTATATGTAATTTTAATTTTAAAATCACAAATTTTCCATATTTCTGTTGAGATTTTATCTTAAATAAAAGTATTGTTCCTTTTACTCAAATCCTAAATCAAGTATCACTTCCTCTGTGAAGCCTTCCTTGACTCTCTCAATACAATTAGAGAAATTTATTTTTCTGTTGGAGCACTTCCATATTATGCTATGTTTTATGCACAGCACATGACATGTAGTGCAGAATTGAGTGAGGCACATTTGTATTTTAAATTAGACTATGTTTCTTGGGAATGTGGGCTGTATCTTTCACATCCTCGGAACCTAGCATAGTGCTTGGCATTGAGGCATTCAATAAATATTTTCATATGAATGAATACATTCCTGGAAAATGCCTTAAAAGTAATTTTTGATTCATTAAAATTTCTTCCCAATAAATGTCACAATAACATTGAATATGTGATTCTCAACTCTAAAATATTATAAAATTGGCTATATACATGACCCAGGCAAAGCAGTGCAATCTCTATGGGCTTCATGTATTTATTTATAAAATGAAGAGTTTGGATAATGCTATCTCTAAAGATCTTTGTAACTCCAAAATACTGTAACCATGACACCTAAGAATTGAATAAATGGGAGAGGGTGGTATGAACACATATTTTAAACCCTGCTTTCTCTACTAACTTCTTTCTGGAATGACAATGAAAATAAGTTCATATGTATTAGCTGGAAGGATCTCTGTGTCTATAGGCAATAAATTCTAGAGAAAAGAGAACAGATAGGAAGGGAGAGTTAAGGACCCAGTAGCAGGTAGTTTGAATTAATTGTGAGGTTGCAAAATTATGGAATATCATGCAGCTATTAAAATTCATAATGAAATATCATTGTATGGCTAACACTAAAAAACTAATAATACCAAATTTTGATGAGTGTGGAATAACTGAAACTTCTTTTTATTGTTTTCTAACCACTTTAGAAAAAAATGTGGAAAAAGTTTTAAACTAAACATACACCTATCCTGTGATCCAGCAATTTCTCTCCTAGGTATTTTTTAATTTATTTATTTAAATTAGCATACAGTAAAATTGATGTTTTTCTTTGGCATAGACACTTATGAATTTTAACCCATAAATAGATCATATAATCAGTCCACAATCAGAATACAGTTCTAGCACCCTTAAAATTTTCTAGTGCTACCCCTTTGTAGTCATTTCCTACCCTTAATCCTCCCCTTGGCAACCACTAATCTGTATTCTTTCCTTATCATTTTGTTTGTTTTCTAGAAATGGAATCCTATAGTATGTAACCTTCTGATGCAAGCTTCTTTCTCTGAGCATAATGCATTTAAGATGTATACAAGTTGTTGCATGTATCACTAATTCTTTTCTTAAAAAGTTTTCTGAGTAGTATTTCATTTTATGCAAGTACCACAGTTTGCTTATTCATTTGCCAATGAAGTATATTGGGTTTCCAATGTTTGGTGATTGTTTGATGTAAACATTTATGTACAAGTTTTTGTGTAAAGATAAATTTTCTTATGAATATTTCTCTAGAATAAATACCTAGGAATGGTATTACTGTGTTATATAGTAGGTTTATATTTAACTTTATAAGATACTGCCATTCTTTTTTCTAGAGTGTCTGTACTATTTTGTATAACCACCAACAATGTATGGTAGTTCCAGTTGTTCCACATTCTTGGTCCCTCTTGGCATTGTAAATATTTTTCTATTTTAGTCATTGTAATAGGTCTGTAGTGATCTCTCATTCTGGATTTAGTTTATGCTTCCCTAATGGCTAATGATATTGAACATTTAAAAAAATTTTCGATTTGATTAAAAAATTTAAAAATGTTTTAATTACAGTTGACATGTTATATTATATTAGTTTTTGGTATATAATATAGTGATTATACATTTATATAACTTACAAAGTGATCACACCAATAAATATAGTACCCATCTGACACTGTACATAGTTATTACAATATTATTGACTATATTCCTTATGCTATATCTTACATCCCCATAACTATTTTGTAACTATTAATTTGTACTCCTTAATCCCTTCCCTTTTTTCATCCACTCTCTCAAACCCCCTCTCACCTGGCAACCATCAAAATGTTCTCTGTATCTATGAGTTTCTATTTTGTTTGTTTGCTTATTTTATTCTTTAGCGTCTACATGAAAGTAAAATCGTATGACATTTGTCTTTCTCTGTCTGACGTACTCCACTCAGTACAATACCCTCAAGATCCATCCATGTTGTTACAGACAGCAAGATTTCATTATTTTTGTGGCTGAGTAATATTCCATTATATATATGTACCAAGTCTTCTTTATTTATTCATCTATCGATAGACACTCAGGTTACATATTTTGACTATTGTAAATAATGCTGTAGTGAATATATGGATTCACATGTCCCTTTGAAGTAGTGTTTTGGGTTTATTTGAATAAATACCCAGAAGTGAGATTATTGGGTCTTTCTTTGCTTCTTTTTTCTTTGTTTTAAAGTTTATTTTGTCTGGTATAAGTATTGCTAACCCATATTTTTTGTTTGTTTGTTTCTATTTTCATAAAACATTTTTTCCATTCCTTTACTTTCAGTCTGTGTGTGCCTTTCGATCTGAAGTGAGTCTCTTGTAGGCAGCATACATAAGGGTCTTGTTTTCTTATCCATTCAGCCACTCTATCTTTTGATTGGGGCCCCAATTCCATTTACATTTAAAGTAATCGATGCTAGATTTGTAGTTATTGCTATTTTATTATTTGTATATTTTGTCTTTTTTTTTTCTTAAAGAAGCCCCTCAAACATTTCTTGTAATTCTGGATTGATGTTTATGAACTCCTTTAGTTTTTTCTTGTCTGGGAAGCTCTTTATCTGTCATTTAATTCTAAATGATATCTTTGCCAGGTAAAGTAATCTTGGTTGTAGTTCCTTGCTTTTCATTACTTTGAATATTCCCTGCCAATCTCTTCTGGCCTGTGAAGTTTCTGTTAAGAAATCATCTGACAGTCTTATGGGAGCTCCTTTTAGGTAACTACTTATCTCTTGCTGCTTTTAAAATTTTTCTCTTTGTCTTTAACCTTTGGCATTTTAATTATAACGTGTCTTAGTGTGGGCCTCTTTGGGTTCATCTTATTTGAGACTCTCTGCACTTCCTGAGTTTGTATGTATATTTTCTTCACCAGGTTAGGGAAGTTTTCTGTCCTCATTTCTTGAAATAGGTTTTTAATCCACCCCCCACTTCTCCTTCTGGTATCCCTATGATGCAAATATTGGAGTGCTGGATGTTGTCTCAGAGGACCTTACACTACCCTCATTTCTTTTTGGATTCTTTTTTCTTGTTGCTGTTATGATGAGTGGGTGTCCTCAGCTAGCCCATCCTCTATGTTGCTGATTTAATCATCTTCTTCATCCACTCTGTTGATCCCCTCTAATGTACTCTTCATCTCAGATATTGTATTATTCATTTCTGACTGGTTCCCTATTATGTTTTCCATCTCCTTTTTTTTCTTCCTATCTCTTTGTTAAATTCTGAGTTAATCTACTCTTTCTCTAAGTTTATTGAACATCCTATAACCAGTGTTTTGAATTCCGCATCTGGTAGATTTTTTTTCTCCATTTTGTTAAGTTCTTTTTCTGGAGCATTATTCTATTCTTTCACATAGGACATGTTTCTTTGTCTCCTCATTTTGGCTGATTCCCTGTGTTTGTTTCTATGTAATAGATAAGACTGCTCTATCTCCTGGTCTTTGTAGAGTGGACTTTTGTTGTAGGTGTCCTGTGGGGCCCAGTAGTGCAGTCTCCCTGGTGACCTGAGTTGAACGCTCCAGGTGTGTCTTTTTTATGAGTTGTGTGTACTCTCTTGTAATTGAGCCTTGGTTGCTGTTTTCACGTCAGTGGGAGGGACTGACCCTTAGGCTGGTTGGTTGTGAAGACTGACCGGTCACTACAGTTGAGGAGCTGCTGTGCAGGGGCTGACCCTATGGAGCAGGATTTACTTTAGCTGGGCTCTGGTGCCTTCTCGGTTTGCCCTCTGGGTATGTTGTCCTTGGGTGTGGCCTAGAATGGTGCTCTGGCTTAGACCAAAGCCCACCAAGCCACTAGGCATGTAGGCTTAGTGGTGTCTCCTGGGAGGGGACCCACCACAGGCCAAGTTTAGCCAAAACCTGTACCCTGCCCAGAGCTACCTGGCATGAGCCACCAAGGAATCCACAAATGGCTACCACACTAGCTGGGCTTGGATGTGACTCAAGAGGCTAAGCAGTGAACCAGGGCCAGTTGCTGCTATTGCCAGGCTTGGGGCTGCTCAGCAAGAGGTACAGGGCACACCAAGGCCAGATCCTACTTGTTTGAGTTTTGCGTATGCATTAAATCTATAAACTAATTTGGGAAGAATCATCATCTTTATAATAGTGAGTGTTCTTCTAATTCTTAAACATAGTATGTCAGCCTTGATTTAGATTTTTGATTTCTTTCATCCATTAAATAGTTTTCAGCATACAGATCCTACACATATTTTGTAGAATTTATACTTAATTATTTGTTATTATAAATGGTGTTTTTAAAAATTTGGTTTCCAGTTGTTTATTGCTAATATATAGGAATGCAGTTGATTTTTCTGTGTTGATCTTGTATCTTATGATATTTCTAAACTTATTTAATACTTCAAATAGTTGTTTATAGAATCTATTGAATTTTCTATGTAGATTTTTTCTGTAGACAGAGGCAATTTTATATTCTTTTTATCAATCCATATCCCTTTTTTCCCCTCCTTTCCTTTCCTCTTTCTCTCCCTCCTTCTCTTCCTCCCTCTCTTTTACAGTGTTATACTAGCTAGGACTTTCAGTATGATGTTGAATAGAAGTGGTATGAATAAACATTTGAGAAGATAAAAATAAACTCAAAGCAAGGACAAGGAAAGAAATAATAAAGATAAGAGCAGACATTAATGAAACTGAAAACTGAAAAGTGAAATACCTTGACAGATTGCCTCTTTTAGGGGGACAACCTTGTCTTTTACCATTAAATATCATGTTAGCAGTAGGTATTTTTGTACATGCTCTTTATTAGATTGAGAAAGTTTCCATCTATTCCTAGTGTTCTGAGAGTGTTTATCATAAATGAATATTAAATATTATTAAATGACTTTCTCCACTGATTGATATAATCATGAGTTTATTCTTTAGACTTTTATAATGGTGGATGCCATTGACAGATTTTTGAATATTATATCATCTTGTTTTTCCTGAATAAGCATATTATTCTTATACGTTGTTATATTTGATATACTATTATTTAGTTTAGGATTTTTGTCTATAATTTTCTTTTTTTGTGTTGTCTTTGTTTGGTCTCAGGGTAATGCTGGCCAAATATACTGAGTTTGGAAGTATTTGCTCTTCTATATTTTTAAGAAAATGTTATAGATTTGCTATTATTGTTCATGTATACATCTGGGTCTAGTGATTTCTTTTTTACAATATTTTACACTATAAATTCAGTTTATTTTTTTTTATTATAGGACTATTCAGGTTATCTATGTTTGTCTTGGATGAGTTTTGGCAGTGTATGGTTTCCAAAGAATTAGTTTATTTTATTTAAGCTGTTGAATTTATGCATGTAGTTGTTCATAATATTCCCTTGTTGTCCTTTAATGTCTGTTGGCTGTGTAGTAATGTCCTTAATTTCATTCCTGATATTAATAGTTAGAATTTCAACTCTCTTTTTCTTCTCAATCTAGTGGAAGCTTTATTTATTTAATGGGTATTTTAAGAAAATAGCCTTTGGTTTCAGTGTCTTTCTGTTTTGTTTTTCGGTTTTCAGTTTAATTGATTTCTGCTCTTATCTTTCTTATGTCCTTTCCTTGTCCTTAATTTGGGTTTATTTTTATCTTCTTGTATTAGTTTCTTAAGATAGAAGCTTAGATTATTTGCTTGTGACCTTTCTTCTTTTCCAATAGAAGCATTTAATACTATAAATTTCCCTCTAAACACTACTTTGGCTGCATAACAAATTTTGATATGCTCTGTTTTCATTTTTATTTAGTTCAAAATATTTTTCAATTTTCCTTGAGACTTCTTCTTTGACTTATGGATACCTTATAAGTATATTATTTAAATTCTAAGTGTTTAAATATTTTTCTGTTATCTTTGTGTTATAGTTTTTAGATTTATTTCATTATTGCCAAAGATCATACTTTGTAGGATTTCGGTTCTTTTAAACTTAAGTTTTCCGACTCAGGATGTGGTCTAAGTCAGTGAATGTTTCATGTGCAATCGAAAACAATGAATATTCTGGTGTTTTTGGATGTAAGGTTTTATGCTTCAGTTGGTTGACGTCCAATTCTTCTGCATCCTTGCAATTTTTCTGCCCACTTCTTTTATTAATTATTGAGGGAGGAATGTTGAAGCCTCCAACTATAATATTGATAGTCTATTTCTTCTTTCAGTTCTTTCAGTTTTGCTTTATGTTTTTGCATGCATTCTTATGTACATACACACTTAGAGATTGTTATGTCTTCTTGATGAAATGACTCTTTTATTATTATACAAGTTTCTTCTTATTCTGGTAATTTTCTTTGCTCTGAAATTTACTTTGTCCAATATTAACATAGCCACTTCAGAGTTGATTAATAGTTGCATAGTATATTTTAATTTTAATCTTGTTATATTATTATTTTTGAAATGTTTCTTATAGAGAGTATATTTTGTGTGCATGTGTTTTGTTTTTGTTATTATTCTGACAGTTTCTGTATTTTCATTGGTGTTTTCAGACAATTTATATTTATGTTGGAGTATACATATACCATTTTATTATTTGATTTCTGATTATTGCCTCTTCATTTTTGTTTCTATTTCTTTTTACTACTTTCTTTTAAATTATCTGAACATTTTTAGCATTCCATTTTTATTCACTTACTATGTTTTTAACTATATCTCTTTGTCCAATTTTTAAAATGGATTCTCTAGGGAATAAAATAAAATCACTTAATTTTTGACAGTATTTTACCATTTCAAGTGGAGTAGAAGATTTATGAATATATAAGTTCCTTTACTCTCTGTCCTTAATTTATAATTTTCTTATGTATTGAATATCAAAAGAAAATGTTATAATTTTTGTTCTCAACCATAAAACATATTTTAAAGAACTCTAGAGGATAAAAATAACCTATTATATTTAACTAGATATTTACTATTTCTATTGTCCTTTTATGCCTGATGTTCAAAATTTTTTCCTGGTATCATTTCCTTTCTATCTGAAGAACTTCCTTTAGCAATTTTTTTTTAATACCAGATCTGTTTGCATGAATTCTCTTAGTTTTTCTTCTGAGAATATCTATTTGAACTTTATTCAATGTCAACGAGTTATATTTTTCAATTTTAAAATTTTTATTTAGATCTTATTTATACCTCATATTTATTTGATGATACTTCATAGCTTTCATTAATTTATAAAGTATGTGGCTTTACCTCTTTGAACATTTTAATATTAGCTGTGTTATCTTGGTATTGGCATATACTGATTTTATTTTCCTATACAAAATAACATTTTCCTAGTTATTTGTATATAGAGTAATTATGAATTGTATCCTCAATATTTTGAATATTACATTATAAGACTCAGGGTCTTGTTTAAATCCTGTAAAAAATGTTGATTTTTGGTTTAGTCATTAAACTGACTCACTTGGTTTCAGATTATAACTTATGAATAACCTAATTCCTGTTGTGTTTCAATGTCATTTCTATGTACGAAGTTTTTTTAGTGCTTTTGGATCTATCCCTGTGGTAAGAGTTGATAATGCACACAGTAGCTTCTCTCATGGAGCTTTTCATCTAGTAGGGAAGACAAGAGCAATTAATCAAGGAATTAAGTTAAATGTATTATAAGGGAGGTATACAGAGCTGTGAGAACATGTTTCCCACACATCCTCACCTATCATTCATTTCTCAGCCCTCTGCTATTAGAATGCTATCACTTCAATTTGATAAAACTGATAACTCCAAAGTCACAAAATTTTTTCTAAATACTAAGCTCAAGGAAATTTTTAACCCTGTCTTAGAAGATTTCTCTGACATTATTAACTTACAAAGACTTATGAAAGCTGATTTAAATTAGTTGTATAAGTTCAGAAACTAACATGACATAGTTATGCTCGATATACATCATCTATCACTGGGCCAATTACATATTAGACATTTTAACATGTACTCTGGAAGAAAGAAAGATTAAACAGATCACTCAAGAATTTTGATTGAAAAGAGGCAAAGCAGTAAAAACTAGAAGATCAAGGGAAGATTTTATTTTATTTTTCTTGTAAGAAGAGAGCAACTTGAAAATGTGTAGGGTGAGGGGCAGGAGCCTGTGGAAATGGGAAAGACTGAAAATATAGGGGGGAGAGGGAGTAAGATCTCAGAGGAAATGGAAAGGATATAGAATTGAAACCATAGGTGGAGAGACAGCTTTGATCACTCTCTACTATGGGACACACACTCTGCTTTAGTCACTTCTATTTTCTATCTTGACTTTCAAGGCATTAAAACAATTAGACTAGAAAATATACATGATAATTTCTTCTTCTTTTTTTTTTTTCCAGGACTGGCAACCTTTGGTTGATCTCACAGGTTGCAAGGACCTTGTCAGCTTACAATCTTTTTTTTTTTTTTTTTTTTAAGTTTTTACGTCTTCAGCACCTGGTTTTCCTAGGTGGTCTCCCATCCAAGTACTAACTAGGCTGGACCCTGCTGAGCTTCCAAGATCAAACAGGATTGGCCTTGTTCAGGGTAGCATGGCCATAGACTACACGATATTCTCTAGCTTTGGATATCATGATTCTGAGTCAGTTTCCCTGAGGATAATATTTGTTGGCAGAGAACACTCTAGTCAGGGATAACTGGACACAAAGGGTAAATTTAGGAAGGGAACCAAAAGAGAG
>NW_006432669.1:8148973-8171433 GCF_000325575.1 Pteropus alecto
TTCCTAAACATCATATATTAAATTCTATTCTTTTCCTGAACAAAGTACAATCTCTCTCACTAGATATGTTTTCCTCTGCTATCAAATTTTGAAATAAAAATTGTGTGTTGCTAAGCTATATATGGTAAGCTTCCCATTTATAGATAGATGTTTTCAACGATGGGTACTAGAAATTATTTATAAAACTAATAGAGGATACTGATATGATTCAAAATATCTAGAAAATAGAACTGTTTTTTAAAATAGTAGTTATTTTAACATTATGAGCTCAGTTTTCTCATTCTCTGAATGGACCATGTTGATTTCTGAAATTTAACTAAGCTTTAAGAGAAGAATACTACTATTCATAAACTTAGGCCTGAGAAAGATGCTCTCCCATTCCAGAAGGACATCCTTGTGATGGCAAAGAGGAAGAACAACCTTCCTGGGCAATAAGATCAGCTAGATCAAGATCATTTTCACAGTTTTTCCTTTGTCACTTCGTTCACATACCTTGTTTCACACAATGATAAGACAACTATTGCAAATATGACATACTAAACCTTACTTTCCTTATTTTTACTCTTACATAACAGGCAGGGGTTTGGACAATTTATAATGTTTTAAAAGTAGTATAATTTATCTTTATATTTCCCAACTAATTCACTGGCCTTGATACATACAATTTCAATTTTAAATTTAAATTTTACCTATAATCTTTATGAACAGTTTTAATCACCATCATATCGAAGAAAGATATTCAGAAGGGAAGTGGAGCTGTATTCAGAGCTATTTTAGAATTCTTTGAAGATTTTAATCTCAAAAATATTTTCCTCAGTTTATTAATGTCATACCTTTTAAATATTTGCCCTGCCTGCTTATCTGCTAATCAACTTGTCCCCCTCATTCCTTCTTTCCTTCCATTTCTTTACTAAGCTAATTTTTATCTTTACCAATAAAACTCAAGACTTGGGAGAGAACAATGAGAAGTATTTGGATAGAATGATAACTGATTGAATATTCAGAGTGAAACTGTCAATTAGAGGTAGCAGTTAACAGAGAGACTAGAGTAGAAAACCTGCCTTAAAGTGGAACAACAAAAAATGCAAAGCCTGACTGAGTAGTAAATTGGAGAGGGAAAATAAAAGAACAAGAGGAGGAAGGCTTATATGGATTCCTCCATAGCAATAAAACCCAAGCAACTTGGAGCTTTTTCTTCTTCTGTGACCTTTATTTCTCTTGTGGGAAATGGCATGTGTTGGTAGCTATTTATAATGAGGAATATTATTATGTTTCCTGTTTTTACATGTTTTTTGTATTGGTTAAATTGAGTTTTCATAATAATTGATATGATGAGAAGATAATGACTCCATCTAAATTTAGGTGTTATAATTTTAGAGAAAATGATCTAGTTTTATAAAGAAATAAAATATTAGACAAATGGAAAACATCTTTGTAAATGATGGATTTGGCAATGGAGTTAGAAGACTTTGCAATTAATTTTATTTGATCAATCTAAAGTTGTATTTCTGTATTTTCTTTATTTTATCTTATAATTTGCTGCTTATATAAGTATATTCTTTGTTTTCTAACAATAATGTACGCATATTTACATTTATGTGTATGAAAAAATAATAGAAATAGGCTTTTTTGAGAATCTAATGCAATATAGAAAAGTTCAATAAATATATCGAATATGAAATACATTTTAAAGTCCACAAGTCTCAGAGTTAAATGAAATATATGTAATTACTTATTAGTATAATTTATTTTGGGGTTTATTCATTGAGTTCTCTATTTTTACTTCTTTTCCTTTACCTTTGAAAAATGTCACTTTAAAAATGTTTTGCCAAATGCTTTGACACTATTGGATCTGCTTAATATATTTCATTAGTAACCTTTAATCACTTAAAAAATTTTTCAATTCATTTTACTTTAAAGAATCTTTGCTGTCTATCTCAAACAAACTGACTTGAATATGGCTCATTCTTATTTTCGAGATACTGTGTCATTTTTTTTTTCTTAATGGGGTCTTCTTCTTCCTTGTTATACTCCCTTATATGTTAGAGTCCACTGAAGTAGAGCCTCTCTAGTGTTTGTGACCTTCAAACCATCAGGAAAATGCTATCTGTTGCCATAAACAAGCCCCCAGATATCAGTGATTTTCCACAGTAGATGTTAATTTTTCACTCACTGGAAGTACAATAAAGGTGTTTCTCATGTGGACATTTACGACGGTCTTTCAAGTACAGAGGCTCTTTAAAACTTGTGACTATACACCATCCTCTAAGCCTCTGATTTTCATGTATTTAGCCTCCAAAAGGGAAAAAGAAATGGAGAATTTTATACTGGGTTTTTAATGAGCAGGCCTGTAAATAGTATTCATCATTTATGCTCATATTTCATTGTTCAAAACTTAAGCTGCATGACCACATGTAACTGCAGGGCAGGCTGGAAAATGTGGTCCAGCTAAATGCCCAGGACAAAAAGGTTATGGATTTGGTGAACAACTTGCAGTTTTCTGCCTAATCATACTTTTTCTTTGCTTCTTGTCTTAAAAATCGATCTTATTTTCTTTAATTTAATTGAACGATTCAGTTATTTAGCAGATGCTTACTGAATGCATACAACGTTCTAGGCACATACCATGTTCCGGGCACTTGGGATATATCAGTGAACAATGCAGACAAAAAACCCTGCTCTTGTAGAGTTTACATTCTAATAAATGAGGATCAATCGTTTTTAAAAAGTTAACTTAATACATAAGTACATTGTATAGCATTTTAGAAGATGATATTTTTAGAAGTTTAATGGAAAAAGTACAGCGGGGGATGGAGGGAGCAGGTTAAATTTTAAATAGAATGACCAGAATAGGCTTCATCAAAAAAGTGACACTTGAGAAAAGATTTGAAAGAAGCAAGAGTATTACCCAGGCAGATAAGTAGGTGCAGAGTGTTCCAGGCAAAATGAACAGGCTGGACAAGGGCCGTGTGGCAGAAGTGTGCTTGGTGAATTAGAGGAATAACCAGGAGGCTGATGAGACTGGAGTAGAGTTGGAAGGGAGAGAGTAAGTCAGAGAGGTAACTACAGGGCAGATTATGTAGGGCAGAGTCTCAAACTATTTTTCGGTAGGTTGCTTATTTTTTAAACTAAATTTATTGGGGTGACATTGGTTAATAAAATTATATAGGTTTCAAGTGTGCAATTCAATAATACATCATCTTTGCTTTGTGTTGTGTGTGCCCTTAGTGTCTGTGTAAATTTTCACAGATCCTCTAGGTGGAAAGAAATACCTAATCACTCCATTTAATTAGTTAAGTCTAAACAGCTTAATTGGCATTTATGCCCTAATAACTTAGTAACTGTCTGAAAAAATAATAAACAGATTAAAATAAAAAAATGTTCATTATTAAATAATCGTAATTATTAATAGTTTGCATGCATTTGCTAGATGTTAAACAGCTTCTCAAATCTTGGAATCATATTGGACACTGCCATTGTCATTTCCTGTTCTTGTGGATTTTTGCATGGCATTTGCTTTTAATCACAGCAACCTCCGAAAACCCAGCTTTGGAACGTTAAGACGTCATCAAAAGGAATGTGGAGTGATATAATGTTGAAACCGTACACTGTCTCTGGCTAGAAGTTTGCATGTTGTCTGACAGATGCTGCTGAGTGTCCTTGAAAGTTTAAAATATCCTGCAACATCCCACACACCACTGTGAGTTTGCTGCAGCACATTAGAGCATCAAATTATACAGTCTGAGAACCGTGGTGAGTAGTCCTCAAAGCAGACCCATGTACCACGTTAATTCACTGATATTCACTAAAAATAATTAAATGGTTCCTTATACTCGGTCATTATCATGAATGTGTATTTTACCAGTTATTATATGTTTTAAAATATAATAGTATCTTGGGCTCATTCCAACATATTTAGCAGCTAATATCTGACCTGTCATAAATTTTCCAGTTCTTAAGTGCTACTGATTTCTTGTGGTTATTTTAAATGTTCTTTTGCCTTTTATTGTATCAATTCTTGTCATTGTCTGTATTTCTATCCTTCTATTTTTTAATTTTACATAACCAGGATCCAGTGTATTTCAGAACAAGATAATTAAGCTTGCTAAAATTGTATTTAAAACACTTTGTAAAAAAGAAATCGAAATGTGTAAAAAAGAGTAAAATTTACAAGCTTTGTGAGATCTTATTAGTTGCTTAGGAGGCCTTTTTATACTTTGTCTTAAAGTAATGTGAGTAGCTTACTTTTGATAGGTTGTTATTTCATTACTGATAATGATTGTTATGATATAGGTTCTTGACTTTAGCATGAAAAAACTATACTTACAGTTTTTCCGTTCTTTTGGGGGAGCAGATTATAAATATCTCTGAAACTACGTATTTTCAAAAGTTTTTATGATGAGAGTGAATACTTTATTCTTAGTAAAATTACTAGTGCCATTTTTCTCAATATTTTTATCTAGTTGCCTACACTTATTATTAATCTCATATTATACCTTTGTTAATATTTTACCCCCTTTGCTTTATCATTTGCACTCTGTATGTTTCTTTTACTCAACCATTTGAAAGTAGGCTGCATATATTATGACTCTTTATTCTCAAATAAATAAATTCATATTGATATCCTAACCTCCAATGTGATGGGAGGGGGCATTGGTGGATGATTAGATCATGAAGGCAGAGCACTTGTGATTGGTGCCCTTATAAAAGAGATTCCAGAGGGCTCTCTTGTCCCCTTCTTCCATGTGAGGACACAGGGAGATCACTGTCTATGTACCGGAAAGTGAGCTCTCACCAGACATCAAATCTGTCAGCACCTAGATCTTGGATTCCCAGCTTCCAGAACTGTGAGAAATAAATTTCTGTTGCTTATAAGTCACCAAGTCTCTGGATTTTTTTTGGCCATCCAAATAAACTAAGACAACCTAATATATCAAAAATCATCATTTCAATATGGAATCAATATAAAAATATTAATAGGATGTTTTACTTTTTTCATACTAAGACTTTGAGATCTCATGTATATTTTACATTCACTTCACATCTCAATTTAGACTAGCCACATTTCAAGTGCTCCATAGATAATGGCTACAGGATTGAACAATGCAATTCTAGAGGTGGATGGGAACACTCATCCTTTAGGGGCTGAGGAGACAGAAAGCTCATCTCTGATGTATTAGATTTCAACTAAGAGGAAATCCACATCCTGACATATCTCTATAAGTCTCTTGCATTATTCACAACTTTGACACATTCCCAGCCACTTCAGTTCTTATTACAGTGTGCATTTATGGATATAATAAAATAACTTCATTCATTCATTTGCCAAATATTTGCAGAAAATGTTATATATTACTGGCACTGTTCTGGGTTCTTGGAATATATCAGTGAACAAAAGAGAAAGATTTTGCTCTTGTGGAATTTATATTATAGCAGGATCAGTCAGACAATAAACACTAATAATAAGTGCACTATATACATGTTAGAAGGTGATAGTATTATGTAAAAAGGGAAAATTAGAGCAGCCTAAGGGGTTTGGGATTGTGGGTAGGGAGGTGGGTTGTAGATTTTAATAGGATGATCAGGTTAGGCCTCTGAGAAAGTAAAGAATGAGATAGTGAGGTCAGAGAAGTAGTGGGGCCAAGTACACAATCTTAGGCTAGGTGGTATCTGAGATCCAAAGATGGGCTAGACACAGCCTCATTCTTTAGGAGCTGTTTTGGGGAAATATAACAAATACACAGATAATTTTGACACAATACTAAATATAACAATTATCATGAAGGAATTTTCAAAAGACACCACAGGAATTAAAAAACAGAATTCTCAGAGGAAGCAACATGTCATGGTAGAACATGGACTTTGAAGTTACATAGACCTAGGTTTGCATCTCGGTCATCAGCTTGCCAACTGTTAATAGGGCAAACGATGGTACTGGATTGTCCAGGAATGACCTGGTTTTAACAATGAAAGTTTTGCCACCTAGGAAACCACTCAGTTTCAGCTCCAGCACTGAAAGTCCCATATCCTGAGAAGTTTCTCGGTCCAGTTTTACCATTGAAAGTTCACGTCTCAATCCTTGGCAAACCAGGATGGTTGGTTGCTCTATACCTTAGTAACTTTGGGCGAAGTAGGTGAGGACTTAGGTGAGGACAAATCAATTGGAAATAAATCCAATCTTGTGGGGATCGATTTAAGGAAAATAAAACACTTGGCTCATTGGAGGAAGTGAAGATGATAGATGAGGACAAGGAAGAATTTCATGGAAGAGGTAGGATTTGATATACTCTAGACAGGACCCGAGGAAATGGTGAGAAATCGCTATTAGAGTGGCTTCCAGATGCATGGAAAGAGCAACGGCCCATGCTAGGTCAGGTCAAAATGCCAAATTTGCTGTGGCAGATGGTGGAATAAGGGATTTAAAAAGTCATGGAAGTGGGTACACAGAATGGATAGACTATGCAAGGCTGGAAACTTGCTAGATGATTAGATTTTATTTAAACACTATTTTATCATTATGATTAGGTTTAATTAGTTTTTTTCAATTCTTGAAATTTTTTATTTCTATAAGTTCTACCTATTTGTTTTTCAAATATATGACTTTTTTTTTATAGTTTCCTGTTTCTCATTTTCAAATTCATCATTTATTTCTTTAAACAGAGTGCTCGTTTTATACTTTGCATCTGTTAATTTCTAATATCTAAAGTCTTATTGAGTTTTTCTCTATAATTCTGCTGGTTCTTACTTATTATGCCTTATTTTTTACAGTGCTACAAACTACTATAAACTATCCATTTTCATTAGAAAGGCATTTGTGAAGATTATTTGAAGCCTTAGAGAAGGCTACAAGGAATGCACTGGTGGAGGGGCACTGGGATCACTAAGAAGCTGAGAGGAGATTCTCTGTAGTCCAGGGCTGACGATAGGAAAGACCATTTCAGAACAAGGCTCATTGACAACAGTGGAGATGATAGGAATCAAAACAACTGAGCCCAGATGGTAGAATTTAACTTAAGAAACCAGATGAATGCAATTATCATAAAACCAGAAAGGTCAGAGAGGCATCCAAGGAGGTGTAATCCACAGAGCAGTATGCTGGGGGAAAATGAGATAGGCAGTCAACAACTTTTTATCAATCAGGAAAAGTTTACCAGGAGTTTATCTAAGCTGAGAACTCAAATATAAACAGAAGTTGGCTAAGTTAAGAGATTGAAAGTTTCAGAGAAGAAATATCATTCCCGAAGAAGAACCAAAACAATTTTCATGCTGGGAAGCTGTGGCATTAGTGGGCAGTGGTGATAGAGAAGTAGAGAACCAATCACTCATGAAGGACTTCGTTTACCTGTAAAGTGGTATCTATGAAAGTACCCTCTACTTTTTCCTAGGGCAGTGGGAAGCCATTGACAGGTTTTTAGTAGAGACATAGGTGATGGATTGTATTTGCATTTGAAAATTTTTATTCTGGCTGTACTGTAGGTTAGAGAGGAAGCAAGAGAGATGGGGAGGCTGTTAAAATCATCTGTGTGTTAGGTGGAGGTTAGTAGTTTGGCTTAGGGGAATTTGGGAATAGCAAGTGTACAGGCTCAAGACATGTTTGGAAAACAGTAATAGTACTCGATGGAGTGGTAGGATATGACACTGAGGCAAAGGAAGAACAGAAATGCTGCTTTCACTCTTGCAGGTATTGCCTTGCACAAGGGTAACTGCCTAGGAGATGAGTGGATGATGAAAACTGAAGTGAACCCAGCTCACTCGATTATGTGCTCTGGCAGGGCCTGTGTCTGCCGGAAAGAAGGAACAGCTTTCCTAAGTCACACAAAAGGTGTCGTATGGGCTATTGGTGGCCCTGGGGAAAAGTCAACCATAATGCCAAGATTTCTGGTTTGGGCAATTGGAATATTGGTGGCATCATTTGCTGAGCCTGGGAACAGAGGTAGTGATGGGGAGGAAAATAACGCAATATGCACTAAAATTTTTATAAAAATCTTATGAAGTAATATTAAACTCATTTTATGAAGGCAGAAACTGAGTCTTAGAAAGAGTAAATTTTTTTTTCATGAGGACATATAGTTAGTAAATGGTAAAGCTGGGATACTGTATATTTTCATTCCCATATTTTTCAGAAAACAGGAAAGACAAAAAAAGTATTAACATATTTAGAGGAATATTCCATTATGAAAATAGATGTGATTTCACTTGGGAAACATACCTGAATAAATGTTCAATTATTTTTAAACTTTTGACTATTTAGAAATATTAATTTTATAAATATCTTTGCCCCTAACCTTTATTTTCACTGTTCCTCTCCTCATATTTGTCGCTCCATTGACCAACTCTCTTTTCTCATCTTTCAAGCTTCAACCATAGCCTTACTTTTCTCTTGAGCTTCCTGGCATCTTCTACATACCTCTTTTATGTGAATTACCATTTATGTGAATTACTGCCCTAATAGCTGGTTTACTTTTAGTTTTTTATTACTAGTGCCAGGAAAATAGTTACTCTTTAGGAAGTAATGTTTGGTAAACTATTGTGTGAGTGAATCACTGCTCAGGGCCCACCTCCTCTAATAAACCTTCATTGATTTATGCAGTCTGTTCTATACTCCTGTGACTCACAGACATGGGCAAACATAAGAATGAACTGGGGACTTAAAAAAATGCAGATTTTCATGGCCTACCCTAGATCTACTGAATCTGGGACAGAGCCAAGTTATCTGGACTTTTAAAATGTTTCCCGCATGACTATGCGGTCAGCCCAACCTTGGCATTTAGGAACCACTGCTCTAGTTCATCAACGCTGTCTGAAAGTACTCTTTAACCAATGTGTGCTTATAGTTATTATATTTTATATTGTATTTATGTAGTACATGTGTTATATCTTCATTTAAAATTTTTAATAAAATTATCTGTGTATAAACTTTTTGATATAATGCCAGACTCTCAGTAGGGTGATTATTGCATATTTCTCTATAGTTACTAAAGAATATTTTCCTATCTCACATCTTGAATTTATTAATTTACTTGGAGTCCTTACATTTTAAGAGAATTAAATGCCACACTTCAGATACTAAATGAAATCTTGAAATCTATGTAGACATGCACTTAAAGCAAGTATTTTTCTACTTGCTGGTATAATACATTTTAATATAATCATATTGCTATTTTAGAAAATACAAAAAACATTTTTATCTTGCCATCTGTTATGCACTTTATAAATCTGGCCAACACAGAATACATCTGGACTAAGGCCAACAGAACTGTTTCGCTTCTGCCTTATTTATGTTATTAACAACACAGCTAATGTCAACATGGCTTTATTTGCTTTTGTTCTGAAAAAACTGACCTGGATTCATGTAGATATCTTATAAATCATCTACACTGTCTTCTCTGCCATTGAGAAAGTTTTGACATTTTTAAAACAAAGGTGTTTTTCAGACTATAGAAATTCTAACACTGAGTACCCAAATCATATTAAGTTGACATATATTTTTCTAAAATGCTATGTGCCGTATCGCCACTTCTTTTTCAACAACCATAGTTGAATTAAATGAGAAACTTGGCTTGACTTAACCTCATAAACTTCAGTGTTTTGACATTTTGCCATTGAAGTTTATTATCATTTATAGGGCATGTTTTGTGTTTTTGTTCACATTCCCTCTATTAGTAATCTGGAAAACCTGGCATTTCTTGATGCAATAAATGACTGCAAATATAATCATTTTTCTGATAATTCTTCCTCTTCTGCAGCTAATGTGATGTCATTTCAGATGATCTTATTAAGGCTTTTTTACTCTAACAGTACTTTCAGATCTAAGATTTATCACTTGTTCTGCCTTCTACAAGTAAGGTGCTTCCTAAGGCTGAGATCTCTGAAGCGGTGCATGTTAATTTCAACACCCTAAGATCTTGCTATGCCTTTTTTTTTGAAGGACCATCTTTCAAGTGTGACATTTTCCAAATTACCTCACAGGAACCCTATAAAATGTAAGCACACTTCTGGAACAGGTTACTCCTTCCCTATCCATTTTTTCTAGATGATATTTCCTCAGTAGGGTGAATCATTGAACCTGTCTCTGTTACACTGTTCAGTCATTTCATGACCCTGTCATCTAATTGCCAATATCATAGCATTGGTGTTCCTGCCTCAACTCTTTCTAATTCTACTCCATCTCATATACAACTGCTATGATAACTTTTTAAAACATAGTGTTCAGTCATTCTCTTAATAACTCTACTATAGAAATGCCTTCTTTCATATCAAATCAAATCTGAATTTCTCAGTCTATACTTCAGAGCCCTCTACCAGTGGACTGCCTTAATACTCTTCTACTTCATCGTTTGTTGTTGACCATGAGCTCTTGATTCCTAGCTAATCCATTTTTCTTTATATATCTGAACTTGTTCCCACTTTTCATACACTTAGTCATGTTCAGTGCATTCCATTTTAATCATCAACTTGTTCCGTGCTCTCTTAATATTTAGCAGTAGTTAAGGGAGAGTTGAATGTCTGAAAATATTTGTGGGGCTCTAAAATTAGCAAGGCAAATCATGGTTTGAATTCACTAGAGGGAGCTCAATATTTAAAATAACCTTTATAGAAATTATTCCATTAAGACCTTAAAGGGGTTGTTCTAAAGATGAAAAACTATCTAGTTCTTTTTTTCTTGTTAATTGGAAGCTTTGGGTTCTTAGTTTTCCTATAAATGAAGAGTATAAAATAATAGAAGATTAGTTTTAGTTTTAGAAGATCAGTCTTAAACTAATTTTAAAGAAATGAGATTCTATTATAATAGTTTATATTATATTATGTTACTTATATGTTGTCTTGTAATTAATTTCTGAATATTTCATATCCTGTTTTCTTACTTGCTCCTCCATTTTTTTTTTCCTTTTCTTTCTTTCTTTCTTTTTTTTTTAACTCACTATCATCCATTCAGTTGTCCAAGCCAGGAACTTGGAAGTCATAAAGACTTACTCTCTTAGTCAACACTAGAATTTCTTCCATTAGACTATATCCCTCTTGAGGTCAGGGACAGTGGTTGTTTACCATCCCATCTCTCTTACTTAGTACAGTACCTGGAATATAGGAAATAGTGAATAAATACTTGAATTATGAATGAGAATGACCCTTCTCTCTATGTCAAAATCATCAAGTCTTTTTGATTTTATCCCTAAAATAGTTATTTGATCTGTTCTCCCTTCTTATCCTTATTCTATTATCTAGAATACTCCTTATCATTTCTTACCTAGACTCTTGAAATATCTATATCCAATCTTATCTCTCCCCTCATCCCTCCTTTACCATTTCTCCAGATAATTCATCTTGAATTAAAATATGTCAATGCCACTTGCTAAATCCCTTCAGTGGCTTTATATCACCCACAAGATAATCTTTAAGTCCTTTTGCGTTGAGGCAAGGCCCTCTGTAGATGGGCCCAACTTAACTCTCAAGTATTAGCTCATATTACCCTCTCATTCTTATTTTCAAAAAATATCAAACTGGTTTTAATTTCTTGTATATAGCATGAGTTATATTTATATAGCAGATAAGCTTTTAGCCAAGTCTTGAGAAGGGATCAAAGAAGGATTCCTGGAGAGGAAGATACATTGGAGAGGTCTTAACATATTACTAAGAGTTAGTGGGGGGAAAAAGTAGAGCCTTAGAGAAAAAAAATCTTTTTTGATTTTTAGTTATAATTTTTCAAATCTAGAAAATTATTGCTTGAAGTATGAGCTAGACATTTCATGAAGACTCTTTTTAGTTATGTCATTGTGGCTGGCTGCATGAGCCTTCATTCATTTATCCAACAATTATTCATCATGTTCCTTTTATGTGCCAAGCACTGTGTTATACACTAAAGACACAGAGGTGAGAAAATGAAGTATGCACCCTGATCTCATAGAATATACAGTTGTAATTCAGTTACCCTTTAAAGCCTAAGACTTAAAGGCTTAATTGGACCACGAGAGACAAAACCAGAGATTCCAAAGAGGCATCTTTAACCTACATGAATGTTGTGCTAATTAAATAGAGAATGGATGACAATTTATCTCCTTGGTAGATGTGGTAAGAATAACTGATACCTTAACTTTTTGCCAATGATGCCATCATATAGATGAATTACAAGAGATCAGTTCATTTAGGAGGTGTTGTAATAATAGCTAATGGACAGTTTTGCTTTAAAGCTGGAGTCAGTCAAAGAAAAAAACTTAAAAGCTTTTAAAATTTCTGTCAATATCATCTCAGGAGTTCTTTAGAAGAGACTGATGTTGCTATGTTCTTAAAGCAACAATATAGCACTGTAAGAGGCTTATCACATTCTTAACAACCTCTCTTACCATCTTAGAAGCTCTGCTGGATACCCATGTTCAAAATGATGTAGTTGTAATGCTGCAGGTTCTTTAAGGTAGTTTGAGACACAAAAACTAGCCCTGAAAATCCCCAGGTTTGATTTATCAAGGAACTTTTGGATAACTTTAAATGTCATCCATGTAAACAATACAGATAAAGTTTAAAGCTATCCTGTTTAGCTTAAGTCATTTAATATAGATCTTAAATTTATTAGCTAATTTATAGACACAAAAAACATACTCAAACAATATATTTTTTGCTTTTCTGGAAGTATTTTATGTAAGATCTGACATGATCAATTTATTGTATTATTTCATTTTATAATTGCAATATCCAAAAATAATTCTTTACTAAAATCTTTCAGTATTTAAACTTCTATTCAATACTTGCTGAATTACAATTTTATTTCAATATTTTTATGCTTTTAATTTATTCATTAAGGAAGTATGCTAAATCTTTTAGCATTTGTGTGCATTTTCTTCATGGGGAAATTAAGCATATATAGCCATATCACTACATAATGAATAGAAAGTATGGGTGGTCTATATTTTGTTAGAAAGAAATCAGCAATAAGAGGGAGGTGCATATATGGGGGAGAAAGATGAACCAGAATCAATACACATTCAGGTAGACACCAGAAGCCAAACATAGAGTAATTGTTTACTAGATGTCAGAGAAAGAAAAGAGGTCCATAAACTAGAGAATCAAATCTAGTGCCAGTTGTGTAACCATGGTTACTAAAGTTACTGAATGTTACCTTAACCAAGAAAAAAACAATACATCAGGAATCCAGTCACAACTAGGAGTAAATGGTATGAAAATATCAGTAAAAAAATACACACACATATGGCTTGGAAATAGAGATGAATTAGAATAAAATTATGGCTTAGAAAAGAGAGAAAACTAAAATTACAAGAAAATCAATATTCTAATATTAGCACCACTACGATCACCACTACTTCAACCCTTTCGGGAATGTATATTTATTGTAATATACACATTGTAATGCCTAAATGTTGATGAAAGTGTTCAATGTACCTGCTTTACCTGTCAAAAGCATTGTTTGGGACCAGGTACCTGCCACTATAAACAAACAAAGCTGTTTCAGTACTTCCTTTGAATTTATAATCCTTTGAAGTGGTATTTTTCTCATTCTTTTATAACTAGGTAGGATGAAATAAAATCTACTTCACCTAGTAAAGTTTCAGCATATTTACATTGAGATAGAAGGAAGAGGGTTTGAGTTTGAGCGAGATTTTAAAATTTAGTTTGTGGGTAAAGCTTGTGATAGTTGTAGTTGGATTTAGCTAAGGGTTGTATGGTCCAGTAAAAACCAGTAATGAGTCTATGGCTCTGCCACCCTGAACCTACCCAATCTTGTCTGATCTTAGAAGCTAAGCAGGGCTGGGCCTGGTTAGTACTTGGATGGGAGACTACCTTGGAATACCAACTGCTGTAGGTGTTTAAAAAAAAAAAGAAAAAATCCAGTAATGATCATATTTTATCTATTATAAGGCTGTCATTGGTATCAAAAAGCCATTTTGTTTCTAGATGCTTTATCTCTTAGAGGACGCATCTCCTTAATATATTCATGCTGGGACTTTAGAAGGAATAGCATGAGGAAGACTAGAAAAAATAGAGCCTAGAGAATGGTTCCGAAGAAAATCTGCTGTGTACTGTGGGCTAAGTGAGCCAAGTATTCTATCCAGTAAGGTTTTCATAGGTGACGAGAAGCAAGTCAGTGGTGACATAAGCTGAGAATAGCAAAAGATTAAATCTAAAATGAACAACCAAGGCAACTAGGATGAATATACACATTTAAGAGACTCGTACTTCTGTGAGACTGAGCTTGCAGAGTCCAAGATCTTAAGGTAGATAACTGGAGAAAATAGAGAAAGGTGTTCAGAGGCTCAGGCAAAGGTCTAGGCAAGAGTGGAAAATTAATCTTATAACTGAGTACATGAAGATAAAACAAGATACAGGAGTCAGGGAGAGGCTACTTAACAGAGGAAATGATGCATGCTTTTTCAATGTAAATAGAGCTAAGAAAATGAATTCGAGTGATATGTTGACTATTGGAAACCTAACCAATGGAAATGGAGGAATCAAATGACACAAAAGTATAAAAAAAGCATTAAGTTTTGTAATTGGAATAATGATTATGGAAAGAAAGGTTAGTGGAGCCAGAAGATTAATTTAATCCAGGACTAATTTAAGAGGCATAGTGGCTAAAGGTAGGTTTATGAGAATTTTAAATTCCAAATCAAGGTTTATGTATCTTATTTTGTGGGCAATGGGGAACCAGTGAAGATGTTGAACATGAGAATGATGTGTGCAGGAAATTGTTTTGGAAGATTCATCATGCATTCATATGCAAGATAGATTGAAGAAGAGAAGTGGCAACAGGCCAATTGTGAGGCTATTACAGTATTGTTTTTGCATATATTATATTATACATATATACCATAATATTATATGTAGTATATATAAACACTTCTAAAATGTTAGTTATCCCTAATTTCCTTCCTTCCTTATTTCATTTTTATTCTATCTTCTTCTAGAAAGAATTAAAAATGCTTATGCCTTGTCATCTAACTTCCATATTATTCTTTTCTCCTCAGTTGTTTGACCTGTTTGACATTTTAACACATACACACACACACACACACACACACACACACACACACACTCCAGAAAGATAAGCTAATATTGTCTCTGAAAAAATAAGTTAATTTATGTATATTTTTTTGACTATTTTCGCTATATCCTTTTTTTGAGCTATGATTTTCAAGGACCATTCATCACATACATGAGTTTAAAAGTTAAGATTTTTAGACTGTGAGTGAGAACTTGAATAGGAACAGGATCTAATTTTCAAAAGAAAAATTTGGAATTTTCTTATGGAACTTCACTAACATGAGTTAGTGAAGACCTTGATTAGATAGCAATGATAATGGACAGTAAGTGGTGTACCAGAGAGAAAGTTTGACTATACTTGTGGACTAAGTGGATTTTAGAAAATACAGGAAAGCTGATTACTTTTGAAACTAGAAGATTAAGAGAATGGTGTTGACCATATAAAAAAGTTAGGATGGGGGGATTGAGGAAAGACAGCATTTCATAGAAGTTTTATTCTATGTGTAAATAGATTTTCATTTTTCTGTAGACATTAGAATAGCAATATCCAAGCAACAGATCTTGAGCCCAGGGAGAAGATTAATGGTGACCATGTAGATTAGAGAATCATTTCTATAGAGGCTAGATAATTTTCTGTGGATATAGAGGGTTAAAAGATGGCAAATCTTTAAGGAAATGCTCCTTACTATTTCAAAATCTGTAGCATAATTATTCCCCTCGTGTTTGAATTGGCACACAGAGTCATTCTGATAATGGTAGAATTTGTGTAATAGTTTTTCATGTGAAAGCTGACACAAAGATAAGTAGTTGCATGCACCATGCATCATAGCAGTTCTACTGACACATATCTGTCCAGAAAAACCAGGATTTGGAAACAATAATGAAATTGTTCAATGTGTGTCATATGCTTCCATGGTTGTTTTTTACAAATGAGGTCAGTGTAAGTGTAATTAGATTAACTCACTCCGATGTACTTATCTCACTGTAACACAAAATATAGATTCAGGAAGATCAACTACTTTTATTCATTAAATATCAAATCCAATTGTGTAATTTTTGTAGTTATGCTTCAAAATAATGGGGAAACAATAGGTAAAATTATTTTTTAATATACACACAAGAGCCGGACAACAACAAAAACCCTTGATTTACTATGACACAATTTCCAAATTACTTTATTTGATATAATTTTTATACTTCATATAACTTAATATAAATAGTAAGATATCTATTTTTTTCAAAATATGATTCTATTAAAATCTATGACTACACTTTAGTTTAATCCTTTTGTTAAAAACAAAGTTTAGTGGTATTGCTTATCATGTACTTATTTAAACAATTTGAGCTGTGAGAACTTTAATGTGAGAGTATATTCTTAAACAGAATTATGGCTTGGTTACTTTTAAGAGGAAAATTTGGAAATTTTCCCATGGGGCTTATACTTTACATATTTCATTTAAATGTACTATAAAAGAATATTTTTCCATTGTCATCAGTGAATTATTAATAGTTAAGTATAACTGAAAAATTATCACATTATCAATATGTATAGTTTAGGAAGTTAGACTCAGTAGTAGAGATAAAGATCTACTCTGTTAGTATTTATGAAAATTAGATAATATATTAGGAAAGACACTAATCAAAATTTCAACAGTACTATATAATTTCTTGGTTCTCTATCTTGTACTAGAGAAGTCTTCTTATCTAACCTTGATTTAATTATACTCTGTGTATAAACAGTAACCTCATTTGGGTCATGAATGTGAATCAAGAGAGTAGAAAATACCACATTTGACCTTGCCATAATGGCAAAACTTTAGATATTCAATATTGTATTGCTTATTAAATGTGCTCATTTCATTTGGAGATAACATAACTGCCTTCATCTTTAAAAACATAAATAAATAATAAATTATACCAAAAACAAACATTTGAATCATATTTTAGATTTTAATAGCCTTGAGAATGAATTAAATAGAGGCAATGTGAGTAAATTACACTGACATAAAGATTAAATTTATGGTGTAGATTTAACTACATTCTGTTACAAATTGTGCCTGGAGAGTTTTATAGTTTTGTTTTCAAGGAGGTAGAATTAATAGGAATTGCATCAGGAATACCAAGCATTATGAGGTTGAAGAATCTCAAATTACTGTTATGACTCTCTTCTCTGCTACCTAGCAATGATCAGATATTCAAGTAAAGATACCATTTAGTATGAAGTAAGAATTGTAGTTGATAGAACTTAATATGAACCAACAGTAAGGAGTCTCTCAAAATGCTAATGCCCCTTTTGGTTTTATAAAAATTTAAAAAGGAATAGGTTTGAAAAATAAAGAGAAAGAATTAATAATTTCCTTGAACTAGGATATGGCCCAACCCACATCTCTATTTATTCTGTTTAGTCCCTGGAGCTAGGTTCAGAGCAGGACTGTTGGAAGGCATATAGGAAAGTAATACATCAAAAAAATCAAAATAAAAATAATAATTTCAAATATCAGATGAAGAAGGAGAAAAGTAATGGGAAAAACCATCAGGAAGCAAATGTGATTAACTCACGGTTACTCCTACCTTGAAAACAAATGCAACCTTTTGAGGTTTGGTCATTGGAAAAGTTCAAGCAAAATTGAATGAATCCGTTTCAGAAAAAATATATCAGATTTTGCATTAAGTAGGGGATTGAGCTGGGCAACATATAAATCACATGTAATCCAAAATTTTTATAATTATTCATATTATATTTAATATATTTGTTTAAAAAATAATTATAATTATATTTCTTATAATTATTTTATAGATACAGATCCATATATATGGATGGAGATATATATAGGTCTACACAGAGAAAGAGAACTTACACATCAATTTCTGTTTTAAAATGTAAATTCAACTAACAGCCCTATTTCATCTAATTTAAATAGCTACACTTCTCTAGCACACCCATTATATCTTAGAAACTTCACCTGGGTCATTACTGATCTTTCCAACAGTCTTTTGAAGTATATATTGCATTTTACAGATGAGAGCCTCAAAGACAGTAACCAGGGTCTTACACCTACTGACAAATGCGAGATTTGAAATACATCTGTGTCACTACAAAGGCTGTTTTGTTTCTACTTCATTCCATCTTTCCTTTTCAAATTTTTTGGCATTACACAGTTATAACCCTGCTTAAGTGCAACATATCTAATTTTATGGTACATAGGAGAATTGGCAATTGCAAATTTAAAAACTTCTGAGTTTTGCTACGACATGGAATTTTAACAAATGGATTGACCTGACACTATCATATGTGTTGAATGAGGATTCAAGAAATGTTCTGGGTTGAGGCGCTTTGACTGAGATTTAGTGGCACCACTGATAACCACACCAAAGTGATTCTTCTAGAGATAAGTTTTCCTGATCAAACTCCAAACAGATTTTCCTCTGAATTCATTAATCAATTCTTTTGAGCTTACTAGATATATAATAAACATATAATAAAAATGCTTAAAGCTTATTTCAAAATGTGCTTTCAAATTCATTCAATCCATGATCTTATATATCTGCAATGGTCTTGTACCTAGGTTTAAAATTAATTGCTAGGGTGATTATAGCATAATTTATAAAAAGATGTTAGCAAATCTTATTAGCTAATAGTTATGCTGAAATTCTAGCATTTATTACCTATTGGAATATTGTTATCGTATACTAGAAAAGGGCCTTAAGTTTCCCACAAGTAACAACTAATTTCTGATACAATATGTAGTTTTTTAATATATTTTATTAATTTGTTTGGTAACTTGCTTATTTTTTAAAAACTTTGCTTATTAAAAAAAACACAATCTCATCTAATTCTTTTTCGCTGCCAATAATTCCCTTTACACCTCTTAGAAGGAATTTTTGATAACAAAATTTCTTCTTCCTTTTCTCTAAGAATTCTAGTTTTATTGGTGATGAGAATCATACTTTATTCATACCACTTTTCTTTCCCCTCTCTGTCACTGTTCCCTATTCTATTACTTCCTTGTGCATTTTCATGCTTAATTTTCTATCTTGTTCTCTTTGTTTCCATACTAAAACAGACCTTTTATAAGACCTTTTATACTCAATTTATCTACTTTTTTCATCTGGCAAAGTGTTATTTTCCTTAAAGATTACCTTGAAATTAAAATATGTATTATACAAATTTATTATCTTTATTCGGACTGAAATCACTCAAGACCAGACATTTCCATTTTCAAGATTTATCTGTATCTCTCTATTTCTGTGGTTAACCTATGAGCTTTACTCTCTCACTGCACTGGGGCTACTTGTCCCCCTCCCCTCCTCCCAATCTTTCCAACAAAACTAAGGCCCAATTTGGTGTTTTTATTCAATTTGATAATTCTTCCCTAAGATGCTCACAGATTTGTTCCTTAAGGCATAGCCCGAATATTATGCTCTTCAAGAACTTTTGGCTAAATCTGCCCTTCTTCAAAGCTGACAATATGAAATTTGGCCTACAATTTACATTCTGTATACTTTTATAATCCAGCAATTATATACTTCTGAGAATCACCATATCTTCATGCTTCCTCTCCCCACATCAATCTATCATGTAGAAGTTTATCTTTTCCACATGAAAATTGATGTCTGCTTCCTTTTACAGCTAATCTGCATGTGTTTCCGGATCTTCAGATGGTTTTTAAAAATGTCTGCAAATGTTTTGACATTCCTCCCACAAAAATTGCCTTCCCCTTGAATTTGGTCAGTCTTAGTGACTCACTGCTAATGTGTTGAATGAGAAGCAGAATAACTTCCAAGGCTAGGTTAGAAAAAGCAATTCAGTTTCTGTCTGTTTTCCTTTCTTAAGAGATATGTCTTGGGAGCTCCGAGTGGACACATGAGAAGTCTGACTACCCTAAAGTTTCTGGCTAGAAAGAACATATATACTGGTTATAAAGAGATGGAGATACCCAAGGAGCTCTAGCTGTCCCAGCCTCTACCAAACACACGAGTGAACAAAAAACTTCAGATGATTCCAGCTCCCCCAGATAACTGAGTGGGGCAGAAATTAGTTGTCTCTACTGTATCTTGCCCATATTGTAGATTTATGGGCAAAGTTATATACCCTGCAAATTCCAACTGCCATATTACTGTGAACTCAGGTCTTTTACTTCTTAGCTCAGAGAAATATACTCTGCTCTGCTTGGCTTAACCTCCCAGTGCCATAATCTTGGCATATACCTCTTGGTGAATGCCTAGGCAAATGTGGTGCTCGCATGTGTCTCTCAATTTATAAAAACTTTCACTGATGAAGATAAAATTCAAAGGCAGAAATCCTCCTGCTGGGCAGGAAAATGATCATACTATTTGAATCTCTTTAACTATTACAGAAGATTGCAAGAAAAAGTTCTTGGTAATTTAATCACATTAAAACTTTTTTTCGTCTTGTTTCCCTCTAGAAAATCACGATATATAAAATTTAGAAATTAATTTTCCCTCTTAAGAGATATAGAATACTGTATTTTGAGAGTTTACTAACATATGAAGGTCACTTTGGCATTTTTGAGGTGTTTAACACTTTATAATCTTTTCATGTAAAATTTTAATATACATATTTTTATCTCTGTAGCTAAACAGTGATGATACAAGAAAATATAGATACAATGTCCCTTTTCTACAAGATATTTAGAAACATCATGTTTTGAAGCTTTTCCATTTTACATACAACTCAAAGTTGTCATTTAGCTTTCTTTGGAATGGCTCTTTGAATTTAGTTGCTACTGAACTAATTTTGCTTTTCAAAACAGTTTTGCTGTTATAATTGTAACCCATTAGTTATATGCTAAACAACCAAGGTGGCACACCGCTACTCTAAATTCTGTACAATAATTACATTGATTGGAAACTGTAGCTCAGGAAAGATGTGCTATTAAGTGAAAATTTAGTAATTACTAAAATCTGAGTAAAAACTAACGTTTTTATTCAAGGTTCAAATCAATATCCAGATTGACAAACCAGGCAAGATTTAAATGTTTCTTAGTTTATCAGAATGAGAACACAATTTGGGGAAGCATCTCTATAGTAATTATTACTGGCCCTCCTTGGTATTAGAGGCAATATTTGTAGGGATAATGGCTGAAAATAATTTCATGAAAAATATGAACCCATACATAGAGGAAGAAAAGTAATTACCAAACAGGATAAATTGAGGAGTAAAAACCCTACACCTTTATGCTTTGTGATGAAACAGCATAAAAGCAAAGAGAAGTTCTTAAAACTAGGCACAGAGGCAAGATGGATCATCTACAAAGAAATAACAACAGTAGAAGCCATAAGATAAAGGGACTACTAAAAGAAAGAAGGAAAGGAGATTACCATAGACAGAAGGGAGGGGATTGAAGAAGAAATGTCGCTAAAATAAATTGATAAACATGTAGATAAACTTTGTCTGTATGAAATAATAAAAGTAGTACTGTCAAGGAGGAGAAAAAAATGGCATAGATAGAGGCTCTGTTCATCCCTCCGGCAACTGAATCAAAGTTGTGACAGAAACAAGGAACAAACAGTAAGGAAAAATCACCCGGGATCCAGATGAACAAGAAATATAACTGGGGAGAAATTTAAGAAATCACCCTTCAACAGCAGAAGGTAAGATGGAGCGAAGATACGAAGCTGCCTGGGCCTAAGCAGCTGAGTGGGACAGAGGCTGTGGCAGCAGCATTAAGATGGGGCGAAGATACGAAGCTGCCTGGGCCTGAGTGAGACAGAGGCTGTGGCAGGAGCAGATGCTTCTTAAAGGGGCCGCATTTGCGAGTAGACTTCCTCAGTGATGGACCTGCTTGCTCTGAGCACCAGTGCTGGTTCCACTGCGCAGGGACTTACATGGGGGACACTGAGTTGTCAGAGTAAGGGCTGCAGCGAGGCTCTCCTTTGGCAGAAGTGCCGGTGGTATCCATTGTTTCCTGTTGAGCCCTCCTGCCTCCAAGTGCGTGGATGCAGTGCCACCATAGCCCTGATGTCATCAAACTGGGAAACAGGTCATTCTGCCCAGAGGATTCCCTGAGACCCTACCTCCCCAAACTCGCAGCCCCACCCAAACCACATCCAAATGTATCTTCAGCGAGTCAGGTGCTTCTTGCTGAGCAGTGCCTAGACTCACACTGGAGGCAGCTGGCCTCAGTTTCTGGAATGGCCTTTTGAGGCAACTATAAGCACAGCATCTGAGAATTGCTTGCTAAATCTTAACAGGTGACCCTAGAGAGGTAGAGGCTTGGGTTAAATTTGGCCTGCAGCTGAACCCCTCTCTGTGCTCACTGGACATCTACTTCACAAATCCACACTAATAAGACCGGGAGACTTAGGACCTTTGCTTAGTACATAGAAACAGACACAGAAAGCCAGCCAAAATGGAAAGATAAAGAAGCAGAAACCATGTGACAGAGATCCAGAAATAAAGGAGTCAAGTAATCTAACAGATGCGGAGTTCAAAACAGTTGTTATAAAGA
>NW_006432669.1:8171813-8237196 GCF_000325575.1 Pteropus alecto
TAATTAAATTATTGTAGGGAGGTTGTTGGGACTCTATTAAAAGTAAAACTATCCATGTCATAGGGGTGCCCAATGAAAAACAAAATGTTGAACAGCTATTTGAAGAAATAATGATGGAAAACTTCCCTAATCTGGTGAAGGAAATAGCCATAAAATCCCAGGATTCTCAGAGTCCAAAAAATCAGGAAATCAAAGAGGTCCACACCAAGACACATCATAATTAAAATGCCAAAGGTTAAAGACAAAGAGAGAATCTTAAAAGCAGCAAGAGTAAACAATTAGTTACCTACAAGAGAGCACCCATAAGACTGACAGCTGATTTCTCAAAAGAAACTATGCAGGACAGAAGGGCTTGGCATAAAATATTTGATGTGATGAAGACCCATGATTTACAACCAAGAATACTTTATCCAGCAAAGCTATCATTTAAAGTTAAGGGACAGAGAATGAGCTTCCCAGACAAAAATAAGATGAAGGAATTTATCATCGCCAAGCCAGTATTACAGGAAATGTTGGAGAGACTTCTTTAAGAAGGAAAAACATGTATCAAAAAAAATACACGTTTTTTTGGGGGGAGATAAAGAAATGGTAACAACTACATTCCTATCAACAGGTACCTCAAACGGAAAAGAATTAAGTGCTCCAACCAAAAGATAGAGTGGCTGAATGGATAAGAAAACAAGATCCCTACATATACTGCCTATAAGAGACTCACTTTGGACTAAAAAACACAGAAAGACTGAAAGGAAGGGGATGGAAACAGATATTGCCTTGATGGACCTAGAGGGTATTGCATTCAATGAAATGGGTCAGATAAAGAGAAATATTGCATAATTTCACATACATGTGGAATATAACCAACAAAATCAACAACAACAAAAGCGGAAATAAGCTCATAGATACAGAGAATATTTTGAAGGATACTCAATGGGAGGGGGTGGAGGAGGGAAAAAGAGCAAAGGGATTGAGAGGTGCAGGTGGATGGTTGCAGAGTAGACATGGGGATGTAGAGTATAGATGGTTAATAACATTGGAATAAATATGTAGGGGAAAGGAGGGGTGCTAGATTTGGTGGGGTGATCACTTCACGCATTGTGTGGATCTCTGATCAATATGCTGTACAGCTGAGGCTGGTGTGTTGTATGCCAACTCTAATTAAAAAAAAATACTCATTGAAATGTACAGTGTATATACAGGCAACTAGTTGTCTATTATATTTCAATAAAGATGGAAAAAATAGTACTGTCATTTATGGGTTAAAAAATGAACAGAACTAAAGAAAAACAAAATGCTAGTTGGGAGGAGAGAGTGATATTAAAGTGTTCTAGAGCAATTTCAGGGATGGATCTGCACTCTTTTGACCAAATAATTTTCAGGAATTTAAGTGAGATGTCAGCACCTTGTACTGTGTGGGGACAATAGCCCATTCCTTTTTTGTGAGCTACTTTATATTTGTATATCCATAATAAGTGTGTCAAATAAATCTCTGCAGAAGAAGATGCGATATCATCAGTGTGATTTCATATCCGTGCTCCAGGGAAAAGGTCACATGCCATTAAGTTCTTACCTGCAAAGATTCTGTGCAATGGCAAAGCTGTAGAACAGGTGAGTAAAGGTATTGTTTATTATTTGCTAAGGATATCATAGTAAAATATCATAGACTTGTTGGCTTAAAAAACAGAAATGTATTTTCTCACGGTTCTGGATGCTAGAATTCCAAGGTCAAGATGTCAATGGGTTTGGTTTCTTCTGAAGCCTGTCTCTGGCTTGCAGATGGCTGCCTCCTGACTGTGTCCTCATGTGGTCTTTCTTCCATCTGTACGTTGTCTATGCTCTAATCCCCTCTTCTTACAAGGACATCAGTCATATTGGATTAGGGCTTAACATTACGACCTCATTTTAAAACCTTAATTACCTTTTATTTATTTATTATTATTAAAAATTATTGGAGTGCCATTGATTAACAAAATCTAATAAGTTTCAAGTGTACAATTCAACAGTGTGTTGAATATTGCATTATTTGTTCATCACTCATAATTTTCCTTCCATCACCACATATTTCACCCCTTTTACCTCTATCTACCTCCTCCTCCCCCCTTCCTTCTTATAACCACTAGTCCACTGTCTGTGTCCATGAGTCTCTGCTCATCATATTTGTTACTTTTAGATTTATATACCACATATGTATGACATCATGTGGCTTTCAACTTTTTCTGTCTGACTTATTTCACTTTGCATGATAACCTCAAGATCCATCCATGGTGTCACAAATGGCGGTATTTCATCTCTTCTTATAGCTGAGTAATATTCAATTGTATATACATACCACATCTTTATCCAATCATCTATTGTAGACTCCTTTTAAAAAGCTCTATCACTAAATACAGTCAAATGCTAAGTACTGGGGGTAAGACTTCAACATGAATTTTGGGGGGACACAATTCAACCCATAACAGGTGCATTATGTTCCTCTGAAGATGAAGTCAAACTGTAATGAGAGGCTGTTAATAGGCACTGAACAGAACATAGTAGCCAAATCTATAATAACAAAATATGTACCAGTTGCTGATTAAATGGAATCAGTAATTTCAATTATGTTGGTAATGAAAGCCTTAATGGATGGGACCACAATGTTATAGTAGTGGTAAAACATTATAATGCACCATTCACTTTTTTCCAAGTTTGAGAAAAGGCCAATTTAGGCTGATAAATGGATAAGCATGGGACAATCACTCCTTCTCGAAATAGGTCTTATATAATAGGTTTTATTCTTGAACACCTTTTTTTTTTCCATTCAAGATGGTAGTTATTTATTTGTCACTTTTGAGGGGTTTTTTTTGTTCATTTGTTTGTTTTTAATTTAAGTATAGTTGGTATATAATATTAGTTATATTAGTTTCAAGTGTACAATATAGTGATTCAACATTTTTATACCTTATAATGTGATCATTCCATTAATTCTAGTAATCATTTGCCACCATGCAAACTTATCACATTATTGACTATATTCCCCTTCACCTTTTGCAGCCATCCCCCATTTTCTTCTCCTTTGGCAACAATCTCTGTAGTCTCTGTTTCCATGAGTCTGTTTTTGTTTTGTTTATTTGTTTGTTGTTTATTTTAATTTAGATTCCACATATAAGTAAAACCATACAATATTTGTCTTTGACTTATTTCACTTAGCATAGTACTCTCTAGGTTCATCAATGTCATAAGATTTTAATTTTTTTATTGCTGCATAGTATTCATTTGTGTGTATGCGTGTGTTTCCGTGTGTGTTTGTGTGTGTACTACATCTTTATCCATTTATAGATCAATGGACACCTAGGCTGCTTTCATATCTTGACTATGGTAAATAATGCTGCAATAAACATAGGGGTACATATATCTTTGAAAAAACTTTTATTTTATTGTTAGTTTCAAGTATACAGTACATTGGTTAGACATTTATATAATTTATGAAGTGATTCCCTCAATTAGTCTAGTAATAACTATACATAGTTATTACAGTATTATTGACTATGTTCCCTATGCTGTACTCCACATCCCCATGACTGTTTGTCAACTACCAATTTGTACTTCTTAATCCCTTCACTCAGCCCCCAACCACCCAATCCACCTCCCCTCTGGCTGTCACCAGATTGCCCTCTATATTTGTGAATCTGTTTTTGATTAGTTTTTTCTTTTTGTTTCTTAGATTCCGCATATAAGTGAAATCATATAGTATTTATCTTTCTCTTTCTGACTTAGTTCATTCAGCATAATAACCTCTAGGTCCATCCATGTGATTGTAAATGGTAGGATTTCATTTTTTTAATGGCTGAGTAATATTCCATTTTTTTAATGGCTGAGTATATATGAACCATAACTCTTTATCCAATAGTCTACTGATGGTCATTTAGGTTGCTTCCATATTTTGGGTAATGTAAATTGTGCTGCCATGAACTTTGTGCATAGATCTTTATGAATTATTGTTTCGGTTTTCTTTGGATAAATACCCAGAAGTGCAATTGCTGGGTCAAAAGGTAGATCCATTTTTAATTTTTGAGAAATATCCAGACTGTTTTTCATAGTGGCTGTACCAATTTGCAATCCTATCAACAGTGTATGAAGGTTCTCTTTTCTCTACATCCTCGCAAATACTTGTTGTGTTTTGATTTATTGATGATAGTCATTCTGACAGGTATTTCTCTGATGATTACTGACCTTGAGCATCTTTTCATATGTCTATTGGCCATCTGTACTTCCATATATCTTTTTGAATTAGTATTTTCATTTTTTTCAGATAAATACTCCAAAGTGGAATTGCTGGGTTGTATGGTGTATTTATTTTTATTTTTTGAAGAAACTTCATACAATTTTGTAGTGGCTGCAGTCCCATCAAAGTGCACAAGTGTAGTGGCTGCAGTCCCATCAAAGTGCACAAAGTGCACCCTTTTTCCACATCCTCTTCAACACATATTATTTGTTGACTTTTTGTTAATAACCATTCTGACTGCTGTGAGGTGATATCTCATTGTGGTTTTAATTTTCATTTCCCTGATGCTTAGTGATGTTCAGCATCTTTTCACATGTCTGTTGGCCATCTGTATGTCTTCTTTGGAGAAATGTCCTCTGACCATTTTTTGATTAGATTGTTTATTTTATTTTATTTTCTTGTTATTGAGTTGTATAAGTTTCTTACATATATATTTTGGATGTCAACCCCTTATTGAATACATCATTTGCAAATATATTCTCCCATTCAGTATGTTGTTTTTTTTATTTTGTTGATGGTTTCTTTCACTGTGCAGAAGCTTTTTAGTTCGATGAAGTCCCATTTTTAAAAAAAGTTTTTCTTTTGTTTCCCTTGCTCCAAGAGAAATATCCAAAAAGATATTACTCAGACTGATGTCAAATTGTTTACTACCTATGTTTTCTTCTGGGAGTTTTATGGCCTCATTTTAATTTAACTAGGCACTATTAACTATTTTACTTAGGGACGGATGGTCCATGGGACCCCATTTTGGCAATCTAATCTGTAAAGGCTAAAGATTCAATTTAATTTTAATTTATTACTCATTGGGTTAAAACAATCAAGCCTGCTATAAGATATTTTAAGGCAATGGGTGCTATTTCCATTGGAAATTTAGACAAAGTGATAGTTTCAATGATTAAAATGAGGCATATCTTTTTATCATCTATTTTCTGTTCAGTAACTCTCATGTTTAAATTTAGCAAAAACACCAGATAGAAGTATTATTTGGGCCACAGTATTGATGAAGGCCTTGAAAGGTTTGCCAATCGATGCACATCATCAGATATTAAAGTTAATTCAAAACCTATGTAGTAGATGTACAAAAGCCAATCACTACTCTATTATCTTTTTGTTGTGTACGTTCTTTTGGTGAACTTTGGGTTTCCAATTGTTTCAGATTGTGGATCTGTTTCAGCTTTTTGTTGTTGTCATTTCCTCTCCCTGTATCCAGGTTTTTTTAAATTTCCTTATATTTCTTTCTTCCTACCTTTTTTCCTCGTTTCGAACCTCCCTCCTTTCCTTATTTTCTTTCTTCCTTTCTTCTTTCTTTCGTTTGGTTACTAGATTATTTTGGAGGTTAAGAGGTTCTCTTTTCCTTGCTCATATTTATAAGTTTACACTGTCAGAATTAGAGGCCTCTCTCATGGCCAGTGGTTGAATTAGCCATTGGCTGTGCAATGGGGTTGCCATGGGTATTTTCCCTATAACTTTGAGGGTCTGGATCTTTTTGGATGACAGAGGCACAGGCAATAGCAGCAACAAAGGCATTTTTGTTGGGTCGTAGTAAGCCATCTGCTTTTAGGAATGCGACCTCAGCATGCCTCATAGTAACTGCTCTTCCATGTGAGCAACCACCTGATGGACTGGGATATTGCACAAGGCATCAGTGTTTTCCCTGCGTGATCTTTGGAATGGAGCTAGCACCTGGTTGAGGCATACAAACATTGCTCCCAGAGTAAGAATCATTTCCCTAAGCATTGTATCAGACATGGCTTATGCTGGCATCGAGTCACAAAGGTAGGTCTGGATCAAGACACAGGAACTGGGGCCTCTTTAACGTAAACCCGATCTTAAACATCAATTATAACTTTCTAGTTAGGTTACTTAAATTTGTAACAGAGGCTCAACTCATGACTCAAGTAAATGCAGGACAAAGTGACACACTCAAATAATTACCAGCAGGCAGCAGATCTAGTTACCAAGCAAAAGCAAGAGAAGAAAGACCCATATGGTGGTAGTAGTCATAGTCTAGACATCCTGCTCACACTGCCAATTGTTGTGGCCACCCCACCATAAAAACTCCAGCCCAAATCTCCTTTATTATCTCTTTGTAGCCATTTTTAAACCTGCTTGGGACCCTCTTCCAATATTGCGTATGTATATGTGTGTGTGCCATCAATAGACTTGATATCTAAACCAAATTGTATGTGTGGCACATCCTTTTCCTGCAGAATGACTGGGGGTCCTGGATGCAAAGAATGTAGCATTTTTCGATCATGTTTGCCTTATAACACCATTTTCATGAGATGATCAATAACTGGGAAATTCTATATTCCACATTTTGCTTTGATACTTCACCTATTTCCCAATTCAAAATGTCCATTAAGATTTTATAAACAATGCACATTAACATTTGTGAGAAATCTTATCAGTTAGCAAACAAAAAATAAAAATCCCATTCAGCTTTATTTAACTGAGCATTGCTCATTGCTCAGTTTGACCATGAGGCTCTTTCCCCCTACTATGTAACAACAATTCACATCTTATAAGACTGATTTTTTCTTTAGAGCTGGTACTCAGAAAGGCTGGCTCATGTAATTTTACTTAAAGCTAGTAGAGGTATAGAGTCACTGTCCACCAGAGATCTGAGGGATGGTGAGACAACTTTGCTTCGCCTGGGAAAGATTATAAACAATTTGAACTGAAATTTAAACCAGATTTTGCTATAGTTGTCATATGTTGGCTCACATTTTAAAATTCCTCTCTATATCTATACTTACTCTTGTGGTAATATGGATTTATTTCATGCTTCTGAAGGAATTTTGTATGTGCATGCCTGGTGTATATGTGCACATATGAGTATGTATGTGTAGCATGATTTTTTCTGCTAAGTAAACTGACAGCAATATGTAGCCAGCCACATCCTTTGTAAGTCCGAATTTGGGAATTTAAGTTATTAAGGGGTTTGATGACCTGGAACAAACAGTTCAGCTGGTCAAAGATTTGGAGGAATGTAAGTGAAGAAAACCAAAAAAGGACTCTTACTTTCTGTGATGTGTGGTAAATGGAACATTTTAAGCTACTAATTTAAACCCCTGTGTTTTGGGCCCATAATATTCCATTAAAAGTCATTCGAGGCTTCTTCTAACCTACTTTGCAATCTTTCATTTTCTGTGCTATTTACTTGTATAAGTAGGGTTGGAGGAACAACTTCTTCAAACCAAACAGGCTGATGGTTTTTTAAAACAGAAATTGTCTAAAATATTTCTGTCTTTCAATGCCCTGGGTCATGGTGTTCTGAATGAGAAGAGGCATGTTATAGGCAACTTCCAAATTTTTTATTTTCCCACTTTTTTCAGACCTAGATTCTAGCAGAAATACTTTTTAATATTTAATTATTTACTGCCTATGTTAAAAGCTTGGTGCTGTAGCATTATTTACCTCACTATAAGGAAGTTGGGAATTTGGACAAAATATATGTTCTACAGTAATAGAATAGAAGGATGTGAATGAAAGAGCCTAATTAATATTCCTTGATAATTTAATTTTTCCTGAGCTGCTTTAAAGACCTTTACAGATGTGCTGGTATGAATATTTCTTTCCCAAAATACATTCTCGAACTATACAATACTTAGCTGGTATGCCTTTTCTGGACACCAGAAATGTTACTGCAACGAGTAGTGAACATTTAGTTCAGAGAACAATATGTAACAATAATTGGAGAGATTTTTTATACTTTAAATTTTGTGGAAAAAGACAAAAAAAAAAAGGATTGAGAAGAACTGTAACCAGACAATTAAAAGGCAAGTTACATATAACAAACTGTTCCAATGTTTATTTCAAGTTCCTTTCCATGACCATGACACAAGCAATGTCTAACTGAAGTGGTTGTGCCTGTTTATATTAAGAAGATAGATTGATCCAGTCTGGATTATATTTTTATTTTGCTTTTGATATTCAGGTTCTGCCATTCCCTTTACATATATCCTGGGCTGGCCTCAGCCACAAACCTCTTGGATATCTTTCCCATTAGCATAGCACAGTCTAACACCAATTGGAGTTCGGTTAAGTACAGGTTGAATGATTGTTGACCACATAAGCTGGGGTTGTCATGTTTTGTTATAAAACTTGTTTACCAAAAAACTGTCATTCTTAGCTTCTGCATTTCCTCAGAGTTCATTTTAGAAACGTTATTCAGTTTATCGGTAGGAAAAATTTGCTTTCTTCCTCCCGCTCTGTGCTAGTATAGGCATTAATTATTCAGAAATGGCTTTTTTTCCCCCTCTTGTTCCACATAGCTCTATCTGACATGAGTGCTCTGTGTATTCCACTTGAACAGCATTCTGTATTCTGCTTTCTGCCTGGAATGTTGTTTTTTTTGTGGGAAATGTAACTTCATTACTGATGTCTGAGCTGAAAATAGATTGTCCCTAATTCAAGAAAAGTCTAGATGCCGTGACACGTCCTGGTTAACATCATTAAATATTTCCCACTGGCTATTTCTAATCATTTTGCATCCAGTATGACATAGACTACTCCTTCACATCTATTGTCTAATTTAATATTTATACCACATAAAATAAGGTTCATATTAATATAATTTTCAATTTAAGGAAATAACAGAAATATTATATAAGTTGCTTGAGTTCCCATAATTAAAAAATATCACACCCTAGATTCTACTACAGATTGTCTGGCTCCGGAAGTCCAGCTTCCTATCATAGCATATTAAACTTACAATTGTACTACTATCCAGTCTAGCTACTATGTGTTCATTTCTATGACACTGTATTTCTTTTTTAGAAATATGTGTGTCAGCATGGTAAAAGTCATTGATCTGGGGATTTGGGCTCTTATATTTTAGAGTAGCTTTCTCTCTCTCTCTCTCTCCCTCCCCACTTCTCTCTCTCTCCCTACTTCTCTCTCCCTCTTTTCTTCTCTCTTTTCCTTTCTCGTCTTCGCTCAGAGATTTGCTTTTATTTTGATAAATAATAGCAATAAGCCAATGCCACGTACATTTTAAGAGATAATTGCATATTTGAGCTGGATTTGAAGGAGAGCCGAAATGTTCCCAGGTGAAGAGAGAAGGGACGAATTGGCCAGGTGAAGGGAGTAACTTGTAAAGGCATTGGTATGTGAAAGCACCTGAAGTATTCAAATATACAAAAAGTATGTAAATACATGAAGCTTGTAAAAGCATTTCTCAGATTTTATGTTATAAGTTCTGAGAAATCATTTCATAAACCATTTAAAATAAGTATAGAGGAAAATCCCATTGTGAGAAATTGACTAGAAGCTTAGAAGATTAATTGATCTTAGTTAATGTTTAAACAGACTTGCATACTACCTTCATTTTGAAACTAAAAATCATTGTAATAATTCAAGTCCTGGGGTTCTGATACAACTGGATGTTAGCTGAATTACGTTAAGCAAAAGATCACATATAACTATTTCTTGGAATTAATATTTGGTTGTATGTTGGAAGCTAGAATGTATAGGACATCTTTTTTAAAACTTACCTTCCAGCAGTTGTTTTAAAATATCCTCAAATCACAACTGCCTGTTTGTTTGTTTGTTTTTTTTTTGATCTCTACAACTTGCCTTTGTATACTGTTACAGGTTAATCACTTTTATAATTGACATATTCCTCTTTATTTCTAATTAAATTCAGCATTTCTGAGAAGGACCAAACTAGCATCCACTTTATTATATGTTAGAAACTATGTTCCTTCCTCTCAGAGCACACAAAATTGCCTTGCAGAATGGATCCTGAGCTAGATTTCAGCTCCCACACCTTTAGCTAGACATATCTGTGCAGAGAAAAACTGTGCACAAGTATTCTTACTTGGGGAACTTGTTAACATGCAGATTACTAGCTGCATATGAAGCCTACTGATTCAGAATCTCTGATGGTTAGAATCTTTAATTCACTTATCCAGTGATGCTTTTGAAATTAGCATCACACTTGTCCAGAAACTGAGATTTGGGAAGCACTTCTCTTCATAGAAACAAAATGGAAAAAGTCAGTGCATTCTTTCCTTCCTCCCTCCTTCTCTCCCTCCCTCCTTCTTTTCTTCCTTCCTTCTTTTCTTCCTTCCTTCCTTCCTTCCTTCCTTCCTTCCTTCCTTCCTTCCTTCCTTCCTTCCTTTCTTCCTTCCTTCCTTCCTTCTTTCAGTCCCTACATGTCAGAAGTTGGGGTAATAAACAAGACACAAATCCTGAACTCAAGAAGCACCAGACTACATGTGTCAATATATTAAAAAAATAAGTTATTCAACCAGATAAATTTTACAGTAGACAGAAGAACAAAATTCTGTAGAAAAACCTAAATGTAAATGAATCTAAAAATGTTTCACAGCGGAGAAAATATTCGAGCTGGGATTTAGAGGATGATTACTAAAAGTTTCAGGCAAAGAAGAGTTCATATCCAGGGAAAGAATAGCATTAATTTGTGAAAGTTTCCGATGGGTTTAGAGAACTGCAAAAATTTAAAGCGGCTAGAGTATGGGATAAAGGTAGGAACTGGTAGCAGAAATTGAATGTAGAATGATAATTATAAAACAGAAGTTTCATGCTATAAGTTGTCCTTTATCCTTTTGGGGAGTCAACAAAGCTTCTTAATGTATGTCTTAACATGAGCCTTTTGCTTTTAAGATGGTAACTCTCCTGGCAGTATGAAAGGGGGACTCAAGAATGAGAAACTGTTAAAAAGAAATCCAGTCCTCGTTTCTCCTTCTCTCTCACTTTCTCTTCCTTTTCTTTTCTTTTCTTTTCTTTACTTTTTTTCTTTTTCCTTGCTTTCCTTTTTCTCTTTTTCTTTTCTTTCTCGTTCTTTCTATCTACTTTTTCTTTCCTTCTCTCCCTCCTTCTTTTTCTTCCTTCTTTTTTTCTCTTTTCTTTTCTCCTTCCCTCCATTTAATCTCTTCTTCTTTCCTTCTAGTAAATATCCAGCATATGCTAGACCCAGTACTTTGCTTTGAGGTTACAAAAATGAGTAAAAGATAGCCTCTGCACTCAGAGCCCATTGTCCATAGTCAGAGACATACAAGTTAATTCACCACTATGATGTGGTAAAGCTTATGAAAAAGATAGGCCAAGTGTCATTAAATTAAGTGACGTTGAAAGACTGCAGTAAGGTTACAGTAATGAGCGAAGAGAGTAAAGTTAAAGCCAGTAACTCATCCTAGGGTAGAACCTGAAAGGTTTAATAATAACAATAATAATAACATCAATAATCATAATAAAGAACAGTTATATAGCACATAGTATACAGTTGTTCTAAGATATTTGTATTGGTATTGGTTCAAACTCTAAAATATGAGTGTACCCCTATTCTTTTAAACTTTAAATAGGAAAGATAGATAAGATATTACAAATATAACTTCATTAAATGCTAAATTGTAATTTAGTTGTGGCTCTAAATATGGTAATTTAGTAACTAAAATGTTTTTTTAAATTCCTCTTTCAACACCCTGTGGAGTAGCACATTTAATAGCAATTTTATAGATACGGAAACTGAAGGACAGAGAAGTTAAATGATTTTTGCTGTGGTCTCACCGTTAGTAAGTGGCAGAATCAAAATTAAATCAAGCCATTAAATAGTGACTCTAGAATTAATGTTCTCAAAAGATGGAGGCTATAAGGGATAAAGAGAAGTATGCAAAGACCATCAGATTCATAACTTGAGAAACCAGGTAGATAAAAATTCTGTTCACTGAAAGAGAGACTATATAGGGAGAAGTAATGAGGGAGAAAGCTAATGAACTTAATTTGGTAAATATTAGTTTTGAGGTTATTTACTTATGGTTATAGTCAACAAAGTCCTGGATATATGGCTCTGGAGCTTAGGGGAAATATGTAGGCTGAGTAAGAGGAGAGATGAACAAGATCGAGTAAAATTTTAGGTGGCATTCTGGGCAACATCCTCCTTTAAGAAGAGGGCAGAAGGAGTCCACCAGAGTAAACAATCACAATTACTTTAACTTATTCATATATATCTAATTTCCTGTCATTTAAATATCTCTGAATTATATTATTACTACTATTTATGATAATTTATTCTATGTCTACAATATTTATATATGCTTACACACACAGTTTCACTGGATCTTCGTAATACTCTTTGGAGAGAGTCAAAACAAATAGAAGCAATTGAGAGTTAGATAAGTTTTGTGATTTGCTGAGAATCACACTTATGTCTGAACTTGGACTCAAACTATATCTTTGACTTCAATTTTAATATTCTTTCATCCCATATGAACCTTCCCAAATCTTAGTGAATCCATCCTACTTATTGCTTCTTGTATTGTGTAATTCATCTTGAGTAAGGGACATCTGATCATTTTCCAGGGATAAAAATTTAGCTGAAAGAGGAATTGAAAAAAATTTACAGTTACTAAATTATCACATTTAGAGCCATAACTAAATTATAATTCAGCATTTAATGAAGTTATATTTATAATATCTTGACTATTTCTATTTAAAGTTTAGAAAATATGAAACAATAGGGGTACAATATTATTTTAGGATATGAACCAATACTAAAATATATAGCAAACCACTGATGAGAAAAGGATGATTTTTCTTCTGAGGTTTTTCATTTAGAGTAAATGTCGAAGTTTTAAAAATAATCCACAATGCCCATTCAATCTGGTCCCTCATTGTTGCTATGATTTTTATTTCTTATTGCCCTGTTTTGTTTTTGTTTTTGTTTTTGCCATTCCTTAACCCCACCATGTACATTCTTGCCTCAGAGTCTTTGTACTTTCTGTTTGCTTTTCTTTGACCTCTATTCCCAAGATATCTTCAAAGCTCTTACCTCCTTTGTTCACACTTCTTCTGACCTCCCACTTTCCTGGCACTCCCCTTTTTGCTTTTTAATTTTTTCCTCTATAAAACTTACTTTTTTACCTGACTACATATTTATATTTTTCTTTCCATTATACATCTTTTTCTCCATATTAAAACAAGGACTGAGATTTGTGTCTGTTTTGTTTACTCATGATACTATACTGATACTCAATATCAAGCACAATACCAGGTAAATAGTAGGCACTTATTAAATAGGTGCTGAATGAATAAATACAAATTTATATATGAATATGATTCCTGAAGTTAGAATATTTTCCAACAGTATTTTGTTTCATTAAGCTGAAAAACTGCAGTATTCTCATCAGGGCATCCTCAGTTAATGGGAGTTACCAAAGATGAGAGCTATGAGGTGGGGAGACTATAGTAACCAGAGGTAGGTTTCCTATCTTTGATTTCCACCTACTGCTCCATAGTACCTCTGTACTCCTGGTCAAATCACTTAACAGCTTGGATTCTCAATTTCCAAGTGCAAAAATGAGATATCCTTTCTGTAATCTCACAGGGATATTATTAGGAATAAGTAGGGAGGTAAGAGGAAGTATTTTGTAAATTGAAAGACTTTATAAAAATGCATCTTAGTAGTAGTATTTCACTAATCCTACTGAGCAAGGGCTTAAGTGATTAGATATTAGAAAATCTGTATCATGACCAGTCGAGGGTGCCCAACAACATTCGGGGCCAACATTAAATTTGATTGCCATTTGGTTTGAAGAATATCATGATAAACACCCATAATTTGGATTTGATTTATCCTACTAATATTTTAATTGATATATCTTTTTCTTTTCCTCAAAATTTTTATATTAACTTTACAGATCAGTAAAAAAAGTTGAACTTAGGGTTCAGAAAATTAGTGTAGTATATTCTGGATTTTGATTTCATGGTTAGAATTTTTCAAATTGCATTTTTATATTCTTTCAGTTAAAAATATACTCCCAATGTGATCTTTGAATTTTTATGATTTGTAAAATTATAAATAATCTCTGGAAATCTTGTTAATTCTTTTTGTGATACTCTAACCTAATTCCTAAGATAAATGACATATTTTTTCAAAAACTTTTCTAAAACTTCCTCATCCCCAGATAGATATTTTTAGTAAAACTCTGACTTATTATTTATGCTATGATAATCACCCAATAAAATCTCTTTTTGGTCTCTTGAAGATCCAGTGTTTTTATTTTAGATAAAGAGAATTGGATTGGCTGAAACAGATTATAAAATTCTAAAGGGGAGGGAATAAATCAGAAGTGGTTCAGAGGTATGGTAAGTATGTGGCCAACACTCAAATGATAATAAATAAGAGTAATGATGTTTTTATTTCACTAGCTGGGTAATTGATGTTCTTGATTTAACAGTCTAACAATGAATAGTAACTATTCCTAAATAAGGTATAGTAAGTTTAACCACAATGCTGAGTTTTCCAATGGCAAGTATACTTTTTTAAAGTTTAGAACATTCATCTTTTGATTCCAGCTACCTAATCTGCATCTAGATCTCAATGTACAACTGCCAACCAATTTCGTATTTCTGTAGCATCAGTGCTGATATGCATTGTTTATTAACTTTCATATGTATTTTCTCACTATCTGTTACAGCATCAGTAAAACTAATAAATTCACTGGGTACCAAAAAGGCCCATTGAGAAACATTATGGTATTTAATATAGAGATCTTAGGTCTAATTAATCACTTACTTAAATTGTAAGAAAAGTTGGTGTAATTTCAGGCTTTGAAGAGCCTGAGAAATATTTCCGGGAAAGTCAGAAATATCAGATTTCTGGAAATCTAGAAATAATTCAGTAAACCAAAAATCTTCAACTAGTCCTGGATATTTAAGCCAGGCTTTAAAATCATTAAAGTGATTAGTTTTAGAGTCTCGACTACAATAGTGGGAAGATAAGAATTGGTTAAAATGTATATTGTGGACAAAGAATTTTTTTCTTGAAGAGAAGTCATGGATCATAGATTAAGAATAATACTCTTTGTTTCTGGGACGTTGTGCTCCCCAAACCACAGTAATTAAATTGATTAAGGATATCAATCAATCTCTCTCTCTCTCTCTCTCTCTCTCTGGATGCTAATTAATCCTTTATAGTTTTGTTTTTACTATCAAGGCATATATTTAAACGAGCAATTAAAATTGCTTTAATAATTGATTCATCACCTATTAACACAAGATACAATGATATCTGATGCTATTATAGATATTGTGTTTATTGATTCACTATAATTAAAATTATAATGCATAATGTAAGAAATTTAGAAACCTTTTAAATATATTAAATGGCAAACATGTGGTATCAGAGCCTCTCCTACATCCATAGTGGTCACTGATAACTGATCAAAGAACTCTTTTCTGCTGATCCTGGATACCACCAAAGAATCTCTGTCAAAAATCTACTTGCATTTAGTATTTTTACCTCAGCAATCAAGAGATCTACAATATTATCTTTAACAGTATGTACTCTTTCAACATAAAATGATTATTTCCTTTAATTTTTATTGAACAGTTTAGTAATAGAAAGTAGAAACTTAACGAACTTTTTAAAAACAACCAGTTAATGACCCTCAGTGTTATGGATGTAAGTATTGGCATGTTTGGTTGCCCCAATAAGTGAACCAACGTTATAAGTCTATGATGGTATGGCTGCAATACATTGGTTAATGTCTTATATCCACTCCCTACTCATAGTCTATAAACAAACAAGGTTGCAAAACAACCACAGTAGTTTAAGATTTGCAGTGCTTCAGATGAATGAGTCAAAGATTAGTAAATTGGAATTCTCTTCCCATATATCTGTAAGCCTCTCAGTAGAATACAATGTGTCTCTCAATGAGGGCATGTTGGCATTTGGAGATTACAATTCCTTGCTGTGAGGAACTGTCCGTCACATTGCAGTATGTTTAGGCTCTCCCAGCTCTTATCCTCTAAATTCAATAGTTCCTCAGTGCCCTGTAAAAATCCAAAAGTTCACAAACTTCCATTTCAGGGTTGTAGGCACAATAAAAAGAAAGTGTGTTGGGTCAATAACTATGCTCTTAAAGACATGTACAGGATGCCTTACGAATGGATCTATCTCACCAAAGATTTTTTTAAATTAGGAATACTGAAGTAAAAGCAAGTGTCAACTCTGGATGTATAGTAGATAAAGCTGAATATTCTGTGAATAAGGCAGTGGATAACAAAAATGAATTCAAATTTATTTTTAAATAAAATTCACAAAAATTTCAAGGACTTTGATATATGAGTGTTTCACATGCTTACATTGTTGTTTATTTAAAACTGATTCCATAGATTCATGCTGCTTCTTTTTTAATTAAAAAAAAGATGTTTACTACTGAGGTGTGTTCCAATGAGTAACTAATTATAATGAAAAGAGGGCATGGTTCCTATAAGGTTAATTCTAAGATATGGCTGACATATATTTTGATTGAGAGAGGATACAGAGGAAAGTAAAGTTTAGCAATGGATAAGGAACACATTTCTTTTTTTCATGTTGTGTTCTTTTGTTTCCCATGTAGTATTAAAGAGCTAAATAGTCATTGTAACTATTGTGAGGAGTTGAAAGACCATATATATTATAACACAGCCATTCCTCCCTTCTCTAGGAAGCTAAATTGTTAATTGTTCTCTCTCAGACTCAGGAGCTGGCTGGCTTCAACAATAAAATAATTACTAATATTTATGGACCTCTTCGTTTAGCTTTTTATCTCTGTGAATTCTCACGTAACTCTGTTTTATCTGGCTGCCTTCCAGGGAGCAGCCTCTGGTTTGGTTCTGCCTCAGTCTTAATGTAAAACTCAGGACTTTTCCCCCCAAAGCAGCCCTCCTCCATGAAACCCTGAGCAAGAGATATTGAAATAAAGATTTCATATGGAACTGAGAAAAAAATTTACATCTTACATCACAAAGCAAAGCAAACAACTTAATATAATTTCCCATTTGATACTTTGGTTTCAAAGTTTCTTATTTAATTACCAAATGTTAAGGGTTTCTTTCCTTCTCCCTGCCTTTCATATCTCTATTGTCATATTAAACAGCTCAGCTCTAGCTTCAAATTGGTAAGCAATGCTTTGTTTTGCCCTATAATTATTAGGATCTTTCCTCTTTGTAAAGTGGTTCAACAACCATCTAATGTTAAGTCACCCGGTCCCTTGGAGATGCAAGCAGAATCTCACATTCAAACAGTTTATCCATGTACTCATCAGTATACAAAGCTCAGATGCTCCACTGCAATGAATTTTGAGTCAGTTGAGGGTCCTAGCTCTATAACAAGGCTGTGTATTTTCTCAAGACAATGTGTTTGCACATCAATTTCTTTATGTAAAAATTGAGCCTGAAACTTGATAAAAATGCTTGGTATATACTTTATCTCATTTGATTCTTGTAACAACCTTAGCAGATAGGCAGGGAAAATATTTTTCTGAGTTTACAAATTAGAAAATAAGAAAGGTATAGGAACTTGCTCCATGATACACAGCTGTTATCTGAAGTTGGATTTGATTCCAGATATTCTTATTTCCCTCTAGTGCCATTTCTACAGTATTGTCAGTTTTTCCATAGATGGATAAAGGTAAAATTTGCGCTAGATATATTTTTAAATTAACATCAGAAGTAAATGTCCCTACTCTGAGGAGGAAAAATTGGAAAGGCCAATATTTTAGACTTAAAACTGAACTGGAAAATAACAGTTTAAATAACAGTAAAGGTTGACAATAAGTTCATTGGATTAAACATCTTTTCCTATAATTAATTTCCATAACTTTATGAAGGAGGAAAGTACTTTTTACTTAGAGTTTTCATTACCAAGGCTTCAGTAGTTTTTTTTCTTTTTTTCTTTTTTTTTCTTTGTAATTATATCATTACTTGGAATGGCAGTCACTCAGTTCACAGGACTAAATCTACTAGGTACTATTTCTCAATAGGCATTTAGTTCCTTTATCCAAGAGAAACAAGTTCAATTTCTTTGTCACTATTAATATGCTACTTGACCTCTGAAATGGAGTCCTGAAGACTAGCTTATAAGTAGCACATAACACTTCATACAGATACAAAAGCAAGAAAATGAAAAAAGGGAATTTAGGGCTCTTCTATATTAGTTTCCAGGAACAAGAAAAGAATCAATTAGTCCTCTCTTTTTACTCCAAACCTAATGAGGTAGTCTAGGATAGCTGTGAGCTTATGCCACAATGGAATCAGCCTTAATGCCAAGATCACCTTTTCTATCATCTTCAATAAAATCCATTGCCACTAGTGAATAGATTATAGAAAAATATGATTAGATGGGAAAAAAATGAAAAAGAGTCACAATAATAATTAATCTTTCCAGATACTTTTAACTGGAGTTCATCAAAGGATAACATAACCTTCTGAAATAACTCTCTGAAATTTGTTTCTGCTTTGCTCTGGGGAAAGATTTACAGCCTTCAAAAAAACTCTCATAGCAATTCATAATCCAACAAAAGAAAAAGCTGCAATCTGCAGACTGCCGAGGAACTTGGGTCAACTGACCCAAAGTGCCAGCTCTCATTTGCATATTTCCATCCAATACTTTGTCTCATTTAACCACATTCCCTTCTTTAGGTCGGCATAGTAATAAGTCATGACGAACATGTTTCACCCCAGTCTTCACTACAAGCATGACTCTGTGCCTAGATTTGAAACTTCTCTACTCAGAGACCTTTTAGTTTAAAGTTGTTTTTTTTTTTCCTGTGTTTGTTTGTTTTGGTTTCTATGGCAAAAGCCATGGAAAACTCCCAGAGTAATACTTCCATTGATGAACACTCTTTAAGTTCTAAATTTGGTATCCGCTCTTGGGTTTCACACAGATTTTTCAAATTTAACGTATCTAAAACAAAACTCATTATTAGACATATCATGATACTCTATTTGGGGTTTCCAGATCCCTGCCAATACAGCATTATACAGAATTAATTTTCCAATCTAATGGGTATAAATCTTATTTAATTAGCATTTTTCTAATTACTATTGAGTTTGCATTCTTATTTGTTTGCATATCTCTTTCTCAGTTAGACTATAAATTCTCTGCAGTTTGGGACTGTGGGTTCTCATTTTTACCTCCCAAGTTTCTAGAACAATGTATGGAATATGCTCAAGATAATGACCTCCTATTTAATAAATGAGTGGATGAATGAATTCATCAGAATCCCAGAGATTGCTGAAAAAGTGACCTCTAGTTAAACAGATGTACTGTACATATTCAGTTCAGGTTTAACCAAAGTTAAATATAAAGAACTATCACAATTTACTCTTAAATAGTTCTAAGTGAGGTTAGTTTTGACACCCCTATGCCTAAATCTAAATAAATTCAGTTTTCTCAATGTGTGGCACAGCGGAAAAAGACTGTTTTTTGGAGTCAGGCATATATATCTTTGTCTGCTTCAGGTTCTGACCTGTACTAAGTCTGTGACCTGGGGCAAAATTTAAACTTTGTGTGGAATATAATACATATTTCATAGGGTTAATTTATCATTTGAATTTAAAAAGATAGTGTATTACAGGTATCTATCATTGTATCTGATATGTGATATTATAGGTAGTAAATAAATAGTAACTGTTATTAATACGCCATGAGGATTTCACACAACTTCAAAATACAGTTAAAATTGAATGTCCATTTTGTTCCACATGTCATCTTAAAGGAGAATATACTATATATTCCATGTGCTCTGAAATGTCACTCATTAATTATTGCCATTTTTAGAATGACTGATTTGATGATGCAGAACAGCTGCACTGAGGTGCTAGTTTTTGAATCGCTAGTTTCTGACATGAAAAAATCTGAGAATCTTATAATTTTTTTTTTTGCTGATATCATTTTCTCATAAAAAAGAAAGAAAAGCTTAAAGGGAACATGATTATCACCATTGTGGTTGCACTTGTGATTTATTTAAATCAAATTATATACAGTTTTTGAATTTTTGTTAAATGTACTATCTTTACCATTACAATATGTATCTATTAGTTCTGTTACAGCAATGCTTTCTAGCAAACCACTCCCATGATTTGTTGCCTAAAACAACAAATCATTTATTCTCGCACCTGCATTTATGGGTTGACTAGGATTTGGCTAGACCAAGGTCTTGGCTTGGTTCTAAGCTATAGATTGTGCTCATATCTACTTCTTGTGTCTCTTAGTCACAGACATGCTTATCTTGTGGCAATAGCAGAGGTACAAGAGAGCAAGCCCAACCACACCTGCTCACTAATATTTGAGAATTCGTCCATGACAACATGGGCAATACTGTAACTAATACAATAGGCATAATGGAGGAAGCAATACTTGAAAGAGGCAAAAATTTAATAGATAGAAGGACAAAGCAAGTTGACTTTAATGAGCACTTATAAAACACAGATACCTTATTGAAGTTACTGCGTTTATTCCTGATATCAACCCTGTGCACTGGGTGTTTTTACCCTTATTTTAGAAATGATGAAACAGAGGCCCAGAGATATTAAATGACTTGTCAAAGCTGATGAGTTAGTGGTGGGGCTCAGATTAGAAATCAGATATCTAGAGTCTGTGTTTAATCCTATTCTATTCCTAGAAATGAGAAGTGCAGAATAGAGTTAGCGAAAGCTTGGAAGTCGGGGAAAAATATGTACTGGGGTATTGGCAGCTAATTCTTTTTGGAAAGTTTGGTGTAAAAGCCAAAGGCATGGAAGACATGCCTTTGAGTTTTACTCAGATTAGGCAGTAGGCTAATTTGTGTTTAATTTTGTATAGGCTCTGTGGAACCATCGAACATAAAAGTGATAGTTCAGAGACATGCTTTGGAAAAATTAACTCATCAGGTTATATGGAAAATGGGAAAACATTTGGAGCTGTGCAAACAACTCAGGAAATTATTACAATAATTGAGGTAAGTAGTAATGAAGACTGACCTAAATTGGTGATGTGAAACAGAAGGAATAAGACAGATGTGGAGGACACCAATCAAGGAGAACAAATAATTTTTTGGCATCTATTTAGATATGGGTAAGGAGAGAGAGGAAAGAGCCAACAATTACTCCAATATGTTGAGGAGGGATAACTAGAAGAATAATAATGTCGTTGAGCCATATAGAAAATGCAGGATGAAGAGCTGAATATGCGGAAAAATAATGAGTTCTGTTCTGAACATGAAGAGTTTGGGAAGAAATAATTTGGAGTACCTGACGATCATAAGAAAGGTTAGAGTGAACTGTCAATTAGAATACATTCTCACCTTCTTATACACTAATAGAATTGTAGCTGGGCTATGACTTTAGCAATACATTCTTCGAGCTCCTTAGAATTATCCTACATGACTAAATTCCTACAAATGCAATGTGAACAGAAGTAATGCATGCCTCTTCTAGATATCTATGTATGTGCCTCCATACTTTTGGGGCATGAAGTGGTGATAATCAGAGCCACATTGGGAATCACATGGTAGATGGTAGAGCTACTATCAGTTGCCAATCCACCCGAAATGCCCTCCCTAAAATGTTTCATGAGAAAGAAACTCCCATTGTCCTTAAGCCAGATAATTGTTTTTATTCTTTTGTTAACAGTTTAGATCGCCCTTACTATTACCTTGAATTGATATCTCGAAGTCAGATTCTGCCCATAAGAGAAACCCAAACTATGTGGTATTAGATTAGCAGTCAAGCTTGAAATGGAGAATCCTTGGACATTGAGGTCAACCTTTGGTGAGTCAATTGCCTGTGATAAATGAGAAGACAGGATAAGTACTTAATAGGCCTAAAGCTATAAGGGAAGTAGCCGAAAAAAAAGTAAAAATTTTCTGTGTTGGCTGTTCTGTGATGCTTTTAGCAAGGTATAGCAAGAAAAAAAAATGAACTTTGTTAAGAATTAATAGGTTTTCTAGCAAAGATTATAAGAAATTTAGTACCTTGCAGGTTTGGAAAAGCTTCTGTACCTCAAATAGCAGGAGAAAAGACTTTTGTTGCTTAAATGTCTCCCATATTTTTCAGTCAAACAAAGGGACCTCCTCGCTTTACTGCAAGAGAGTGGATTGAAATGCAGACTTCAATATATTTATTCATATTATTTAGGTGGCCAACTAAGGTAAAAGAGAGGCATAGTGTAAAACAGAGCAAGAAAACAATGTAAATTTCTATGTTATGTCCAGAGAAGAACTTATGGATAATGAAATGTTTCTGGAGTTTACTAAGTTTTTGAGGAAATTATGTTGCCATAGAAATCATGAGCCTATTCTGAAAAGTTTTGTGACTGATCAAATCATAAACTTTGGGCTTTCAAAACTTATACCACAGTTGAATACCCCTCAGGGAAAATATAGTCTCTAGTAGTCATTTTAGATATGATATGGGAGGTAATAGTCAAAGAAGACTCTTTTCCTGTCAGAGAATCAAGTCAGTGTCCATGGAAATCAATGGATGAGGGAGTTTGGCCCAGAAAGCAAAAATAGGGTTTAATTGAAGAACTTCCCTCCACAGCCAGAGCAGGGCCCCTCACAGTGCATGTCCCATCATTGCTTCACTGCCTACTCCTCCTCCTGCTACCTCTCCCTTTTATTTTTCACAGGAATCTTCCTCCAAGGGAAAATCCCACAAGGAGTTTTTCTTGCAGGGCCTAATTTCACCTTGGCATCTTCTTCCTGGAGAACTATATCAGGGATATAAGCAGTGGCCCAAAAAAGTATATTGTAAGATGGAGCTTGAAGACTGGCTCACTCACTGCCCAGCCAACAAGGAGGACTCCATCCCCTGTAGAATGTGGGGCATGGAGAACCCCTGGCACAAAATGGTAGGCCAATGGCTAAATCTTGCACTAGTGTTGATCTAGTGCAAAGTCTTGGTGGATAGGAATAATCTTGCTGGGGAGATGATTCAGGCATTTGAAAAGTGTGCCTGGAACAATATCCAGAGGGACAGGGGAGTTGCTGGTTATTAATAAGTTGTACTGATGCTTAGCAGAGAGATCATGAAAAAAAAAAATGAGAGCAGTTAAACACTTTATAGATGGTGTGTGAGAACCAGCAGGCCTCTTGGCCCTTATTTTATGCTGGAGTGAGCACAGCTGAGGACCGAGCTCATTCCTTAATAATTAGAATTGCAGAATTCCGGAGATTTTTAAATGCTTGGCTTAGAAAATCTGTTATGCTAAGGTCAGGGCCCTGGTTAAGAAAACCTAGGACCTCTGAAATATAGGATAGAGATAACTTGGAGCTGCCACTCTAAGAAATTTGGCTCAGAACCCAGAACTTAATAAGTTAGCCGACCCCTTCCTAATAAGAGCTAGAACTTTCCCAGTATAGGAAAACCATACAAGAGCTAGAACTTCCCCAGTATAGGAAGACCAAGATATGGGGGTAATGCTCTTACCTGTTGACTTGCAGCGAAGACTTCTTTCTCTTCGCTGCAAGTCAACAGGTAAGAGCATTACCCCCATATCTTTTCCTGGTTGCCAGGCCTATACTTAGTATTGAATTGCAGGATAACCTTGTTGGAAATTGGCTGATCCTGATAAGAAAGGGAAAATTATACTCCCAAAGGAGCTGTATGAATAATCTAGCATGCCTAGCAAGAGATGAGGGAATATGCCTGGGATTGGATTTTGAGAGTACTTGATCAAGGAATAAGACTGAATGAACAAAAATTCACTAACTTGGAATTCACCTCTCTAGTAATAGCTTCTGAGATGTTACTGTGCCCTATTGAAACAGAATACTAGACCCTGGAGTGCATTGTGACCATGTGTCCAGAACTACTGACTATTAGCAGAGTTTTGCTGAAATTAAATTATAAGAATCAGTTGGATCCAGCATCAGTCCATCATAACAGTGAAATGAAATAGTGCCCCTTACCCAACTCAGAAGGATTTTGCATTTTCTGTCCTGACAATTATAGGTTATTCAGGTTTAGTGACCTTGACCTGCTAAGGGAGCACACTCTTGCCTGGGGGCACAAGGATTCCCCTGAAGTACAGCTATGACTGCACTTTGTGTTCTTTGTGTATAGGGATCACAGGTGAGGGGAAGAGTCACTATTTTGGAAGAAATGATTGCCTCTGATCAACAGAAGGAAGTAGGGCTGCTTATACATAATGGGGGTAGGGAATATCCAACTGAATGTCTCTTGATTCTCCCACACCAACTAACTGTAACTCCCACATCAACTGTAATTGTAAAAAATGCAGCAATCTGGCCTAAGAAGGATATTATTATCAAGGGCTTAGACCACTCAAGAATAAGTGTTTGGGTCATACCATTTGGTAAATCCCCAAGATCTGCAGAAGTGATAGTTTACATTGAGAGGAATTTAGAATGGATAGTGAAGGAGGGGGAAGATGAGTGCCTGTGTGGCCCAAAGGCCAATTGCAGCAATATGTGCTGTACTTCATTCCACTAACTTCCTCCTTCTAAGTTTCCCATCAAGCGGAGAAGTTCACAAGATCCATAAAAGAGCTTCTCCTTAACATATATAGATGTATGGATCTTTGCAGTGCAAGAGTTAGACTGTGGAAGCCAGTGAGGGTGCATTGCCAAGATGTCTCGAAGAGCATACAGCACGGCAAATTGTTGGATGCAGCCTCCAACTGTCGTAACTTCAGATCTTTTGCAGAGTTAAAGCTGAGTCGCACAGTCTCCAGGAATGTTTCTAGCTAGTGACTGAGCGTGGTGGGGATACCACGACTAGGCCACTTCCATAATCTCCCCAGGTAGAGTTGCATGCTGCTACTTCTGGGCTCCTGTTACAATTTCCAGTTTCCTCTGTTACTGTAACCACAGCAACACTCTAGCAGTGTGGGGGAAAAGTCTGTATAAAGATGAAAATAACCATTGTTAGCATTTTGATATGTTTTCCTAGTCTTTGCATTTTTTCTAGTTTTTATTTTTTATATATGAATTTGTCTACAAATTTTACACTAAACTTTTTCATCTGACATCCATAGTTTTGTGCCATGCTAGTTTTCACTTAACATTAGAGAGTGAACAATTTTCTGTTAAATGTTTTTGTCTTCAAAATTTATTTGAGTTTATTGAAGATGTTGTAACAATTGCCTTTGAGAAAGAAATAACTTTGAAAGGAAGAAAAATAGGAGAGGAAAGATATTTTAAGACTATAAAACAAGTTGGAAAATAAGTAAGTATTGGAGTGGAGCAAGCAGGGATGTCCTCCCACTTAATGTTGATGTCTTGAGGGGGCAAAATATAGAAGGGGTTGGACACCTAGGGATGCTGAATTGTATGATTTACAAAAAACTCTTTCATACATGCAGTACAGAGCAGAGATCTTCTGGCCTTTTTGACACTGTGGACTTTGACAATGAGTGACACTGTGGACTTTGATAAGGAGGATGTCCATGGTGGACATGATGGACAAGAGGCTAGAGGTCCTTTCTCTACCTTCCAAGCACGGGGGACCAGGCACTTCTTAGACTTGTACTACCTTGAGAGATACAAATAAGACTGTGATTGAGGTTCTTATCAAATGAATTATTTGGCTAGATTAGATTTAATTTAATTAAAAGAAAAGGACCTACTTGCACACTTGCACTTAGAGACTACGATTTATACCCACTGTAATCCCTAAACCAATCCCTACTACCTCCTAAACCAAGATCCCACGGTAGACTTCCTGCTACCACCAATCTGTTTCTGTGCCACAAAAAATTACTACTCTTATTTCTATAGTTTATAGGTTATATTTCTCTTATCCCGTTCACAACTCTTCAGAAGACAAGTTGTATAGTGGAGTTAAGATTTTTATTAAACAAAAGATAAAATACCTACATTTATTTAAGTATATTCTTCTTTTGAATCTATCAGATATTTGAGAATTGTGTGTGTTGGATGGATGGAAGTAATAGTGGGAGGGAGAAAACAAGCTCATTATTTTCCTCCTGGCATAAATATATCCCCTGAACTTATCCTTCTTTTAGTTAGAGTAAGAGAATCACTGTTTAAAACAGTGGCTTATTGAAATTGCATAAATTGATCAGAAAATCTGCGGTGAACAGTAACTTTCCTCCTGGGACAATACTAGTGCAGCACATGCAGTCCTGATTCAGTCCGTGTGTTGGCTGAGAACAAAGATGCTGTGATCCCATGCTGGGGGAGTACAGCTCTCTGTCCTCTGAAAACACTGTACACACCATTTCTAAGACTTTATCAAACTTAGGTCCACATAAAATTTAGTCCATTTGTCCAATCAAAGAGGCAGCAGAGAAGGAAAGTTTGAGATTAGATGAATCTAGGCAGAATACCTAGTGGTGAAACCTTGAAATTGCTACAGATGCACTATCAACCTCAGTATCTTTATTTGTAAAATGGGAATAATTATATTTCTCTTGCAAGATTGAATACTTGGAAAAGTAAATGAGACACAAAGATAAGATGCAGAGGAGTGACATCAGAAACATGGTAGAATGAGGAATGTCTCCGGATTGCTCCCCTTGAGATAACAATAAACTGAACATCTGAAACTCAATAAATAACACCCAACTTGCACACAAGCATGTCTGAGTGAGTGATCTGTGCATAAGAGCTTCCAGAGGTGAGAACTATGGGAGGAACAAGGAAGCTGCAACTCGCTGCTAGAGGTCCCTGCAGGAAGAGAGGGAGGGGAGAAATTGTGGCTAGTTCTCTGAACAGCCTGCCTGAGAGATCTGTGAGTTCCACGTAACAGAGTCTGGGGATCAGGACAGAATGCAGAGTGGGAACAAAGTATGGAGGGGCAACAGCTCGGTCTTAGCAGCTCGCTTCCGAAGCGCGAGGCTGAGACACAGAGTCTAGCAGCAACCTCCACCCACCAACCTAGAGTGCATCCTCCTTCCACCCCATATCCTCCCAGACCTAGTACCGCAGAGCCCTAGGGGAATTTAAACAAATGCTACCAAAACAAAAATCCACTGTCGGTATCACTGAAGTGACTGAAACTGAGGGTAGCAATTGTAATTGAATATTTATCAGTGAAAAAAGGCATTGTTAGTCTCAAAGCAGGGATCCAAGAGGCTTGGATGCCACCTACTGGAAAAAAAAAAACAAAAAAAACAAAAAACAACACCTTCTTAGCAACAGGCTAAAGAGAGATCTCTATATAATAAATCTTAAAAAAAAAAAAAAAAAAAGGAGCAGAGTACACTTCCTTTAATGCCCAGGCAGAAAAATAGTCCATCAAACACCGTGAACAACGAAGGTGACAAAGCACCTCAGAAAGAAAGAAAAATCTCCAGAAATTAAGCTTGAAGACGTAGAAATATGAAATTTAAATTACAGAGAATTCATGATTGTACTTCTGAAAAAAACTCAATGAGATGCAAAATAACTCAGATCAACAATTCAAGAAATTGATGAAAAAAATTAGACCAACAGAATGAGTTTTTTAGCAAGGAGACTGAAAACCTAAAAAAGAACCAAATAGAACTTCTGGAGATGAAGAACACACTTAAAGAGATAGAGTGAAATAGCAAGCTTAGGAAATAGAGTTGACCAAATGAAAGAAAAAATCAGCGATATCGAAGACAGAAATCTAGAAATAATTCAGAAGGAAGAAGAGAGAGACTAAAGAATGAAAAATAATGAAAGAGAAATACAAGAACTAGCTGACACCATCAGAATAAGAATAATGGGTATTCCAGAAGGAGAAGAAAAGGAGAAGGGATCAGAGAGCATATTCAGACAAATAGTTGATGAGAATTTCCCAAATCTAAGGAATGAGCTGGGGCTTCAAATTCAAGAAGCTAACACAACATCCAATTATCTCAACCCAAAAAGGCCTTCTCCAAGATGCATTATATTAAAATTACCAAAAATTAATGACAAAGAAAGAATTCTCAAGGCAGCCAGAGAAAAGAAGATGGTAACTATAAAGGAAAACACATTAGACTATCTTCGGACTTCTCAGCACAAACTTTACAAGCAAGAAAGGAATGGAACCAAATATTCAAACTATTAAATGAAAAGAATTATCAGCCAAGAATAATGTATCCAGCTAAGCTCTCCTTCAGATATGAAGGAGAATTACTTTTACAGGCATACAAAAGTTGAGGGAATTCCCCACTATGAGGCCTGCATTACATGAAATACTAAAAAGGGTTAGCCCACCTAAAACAAAATGGCAAAAAAAAAAAAAATACATAACTATGAATAAGGTGACTAGCAGGCAGACAGAAGCAGAGTAGTGCATCCTTATCAAGAACAATTACTTTAAGCTTCAACAATAAGAAGAGAATTGCTATTGCAAGATAGAAATAAATGTTCAGCACACATAGGGAAAATTTGTGACTACAATAACAGAAAAGGGGAGGAATTAAAGATCCAAATTTGCAAAGGGGAATGGAGATAAGGCACACACAAAAGAAAATGGACTGATGTATATATATAACTATCTTTTACATATTCTTAATGGTAACTACATACCAATGATTCAGAACTGAAGTACATAACATAAAACAAGAAAGAACAGAGGGAAAATCCATAAAACTCAACCAAATTAAAATAATAGACAGAAACACAAGAACAAGGAAGCAATGAAAACACCGAGCTACCAGAAAGCAAAAAATAAAATGGCTATAGCGAAACCTCATATTTCAATAATCACCCTAAATGTAAATGGACTGAACTCATCAATAAAAAGGCACGGAGATGCAGATTGGATCAAAAATCAAAACCCAAACATATGCCATCTCCAGGAGACACATCTCAATTCCAAAGACAATTATAAACTCAAAGTGAAAGAGTAGAAAATAATTGAAGCAAATGGCATTCAGAGAAAAGTGAGAGCGGCAGTACTAATATTGGATGAAATAGATTTTAAAATAAAAAAGGTAAAGAAAGATATTAGGGACACTTCATAATGATAAAGGGAATCGTGCACCAAGAAAACATAACACTTATTAATATCTATGCTGCCAATCAGGGAGCCCCAAAATATGTAAAGCAATTACTAACAGAACTAAAGGGAGAAACAGACCAAAACACTATCATAGTAGGGGACCTAAATACTCCATTGTCAAATATGGGCAGATCATCCAAACAGAAAATCAATAAGGAAATAACATCCTTAAATGACACTTTAGACCTACTGGACATAATTGACATTTATAGAGCCTTTCATCCTCAAACAGCTGCTTATATATTCTCTAGTGCACATGGAACATTCTAAAGGAGAGATCATATGCCGGGACATAAAACTAGCCTCAACAAATATAAGAGGATTGAAACCATATTCTCTGATCATAATGCTTTGAAGCTGGAGATCAACTGTAAAAGGAAAGCAGGAAGAACAACAAACATGGAGATTAAACAACATACTACTGAAGAATGACTGGGTTGTAGAAGAAATAAAAAGATAGATCAAGAAATACATAGAAACTAATGATAATGGTAGTAAAACATATCAAAACTTCTGGATGTGGCAAAAGCAGTAATATGAAGAAAGTTTGTATCATTACAGGCCTATGTCAAAAAACAATAACAAGCTCAAATAAATTAACACTGCATCTTAAAATAACAACAACAAAAAAAACAACAAAAAACAAATGAAGACTAAAATCAGCAGAAGGAAGGAAATAATCAAAATTAGAGCAGAATTAAATGAAATCAAGAACAAAAAAAGAACAGAAAAAATAAATGCAGCAAAGAATTGGCTCTTTGAGAAAAATTAATGAAATTGAGAAACCCCTGGCTAGACTCACTAAAGGGAAAAGAGAAAGAACACAAATAAAGTCAAGGATGAAAGAGAAGTTAGGACAGATATTACAATAATACAAAGGAATATACAAGAATACTATGAAAAAGTATATAACACCAAATTTAATAACCTGGAAGAAATAGACAGGTTCTTAGAAATATAAAACCTTCCTAGACTGAATCAAGAAGAACTAGAAATTCTAAATAGACTGATCAGAAGTATGGAAATTGAAACAATCATCAAAAACTTACCAAAAAATAAAAGTCCAGGACCAGATGGCTTCGCTGGTGAATTCTACCAAACATTCAAAGAAGATTTAATACCTATTCTTCTCAAACTCTTCCAAAAAAAACATAGCGGAGGCAATACTTCCTAACTCATTTGATGAGGGCAATATTACCCTGATACCAAAACCTGGTAAAGATGACACCAAAAAAGAATACTACAGACCAATATCTCTCATGAACACAATGCAAAAGTTCTAAACAAGATACCAGTGAACTGAATACAACAATATATTAAAAGGATTATACACTATGATCACATGGGCTTCATCCCAGGGACACAGGGATGGTTTAACATATGCAAATTGATTAATGTGATACACCACATAAACAAAATAAAGAATAAGAATCATATAATCATATCAATAGACGCAGAAAAAGCCTTTGACAAGATACAGCATTCATTTATGATCAAAACACAATAAAATATATAAAGAAAGAAAGTACCTCAACGTAATAAAAGCCACATATGAAAAATCCTAAGCTAACATTATACTTAATGGTGAAAAACTAAAAATCTTCCCTCTAAGTTCAGGAACAAGACAAGGCTGTCTACTATCGCCACCGTTATTCGACATAAAATTGGAGGTCCTAGCAAGTACAATCAGGCAAGAGAAAAATAAAAAGCATTTGAATAGGAAACAAAGAAGTAGAACTGTCACTATTTGCAGATGACATAATTCACGATATAGAAAATGCTAAAGACTCAACAATAACACTATTAGAAGTAATAAACAAATATAGTAAAGTGTCAGGATATAAAATCAATGTTCAAAAATCCATAGCATTCATATATTCCAATAATGATTGAGATAATTGTGTGTTCTGTTGACTTCTTGAATTCTAAGCTCTAGCTCATTCCATAGATTTCGTAAATTCTCAACTATTTGTCTGAAAATGTTTTCTAGTCCCTGCTCCTTTTCCTCACCTTTGATAATGTCCATTATTCTTATGTTTCCTCTCCTGATGGTATCAGCTAGTTCCTGTATTTCTCTTTCATTATTTTTCATTCTTTGTTTTCTCTCTTTCTCCTTCTGATTTATTTCTAGATTTCTGTCTTCAGTAACATTGACCTTTTCCTCCATTTGGTCAATCCTATTTCCCAAGTTTGCTATTTCATTTTTCAACTCTTGCAGTGTGTGTGTGCGTGCGGGCGTGCGTGCGTGTGTGTGTGTGTGTGTATGTTTTATCTCCAGAAGATCTATTCTGTTCTTTTTGAGGGTTTCAATCTCCTTGCTAAAGAATTCATTCTACTCATCTAGTTGTTTTTTCAGTTCCTGAAATTGTTGGTATGACTAGTTTGAGATCTCACTAAGTTTTTTCAGAAGTACCATCCTGAATTCTCTGTCATTTAAGTTGCATATTTCTATGTCTGTAAGTTTATTTTCTGGAGATTGTTGTCTTTCTTTACGAGCTGCCTTGTCATTTTGATTGTGCGTGGTGTTTATTGGACTATTTCTCCGCCTGGGCATTAATGGAAATGTATTCTGTTGTTTTTCCAGAAAGAAGATTTATTATATAAAGGTCTCTCTTTAGCCTGCTGCAAAGAAGGTGCTTTTCTTTTGGTTTCCAGTAGGTGGCATCTAAGCCTCTTGGATCCTTAATAATGCCCCCCCTTTTTTTTTTTTTAATAGATGTTTAATCATGCTCACTACTTTCAGTCTCAGTCCTTGTCAGTGTTAGCGACAGTTTCGGTAGCATTTGCTCAGATTCCCCTGGGCTCTGTGGTGTTTGGTCTCAGAGGATATGAAGGGAGAGGCCCTCCGGGTTGGGGGTTGGGGTCTGTAGCTCAGCCTCGTTTTTTATAGCGGCTGGTAAAAATCAACTGTTTTTTCTCTGTGGTCCCGTCCTGCTTCTCTGCTTTCTGCTCTGATGACTGGGCCCTGCCGCTGGCTGCATGGAGCTCACAACTCTCCCAAGCAGGACTGTTCAGGGATCTAACCACAACATCTCCCCTCTCCTTCCTCTTACAAGGAGCTCCGGCAGCTGCAAAAGGCAGCTTCTTTATTTCTCCCAGTCCACTGCTCAACACCTGGGGTTCTGACTTATGGTAGCTCTGATGTGCAGATCCCATGCTTAGACATGCTGTTGTGCAGTTTGAGTGTTTTTGTTGAGTTTCAGATGTTCAACTTCTTGTTGTTTCAAGGGGAGAGATCTGGGGACGTCTCTCACTCCGCCATATTTCCCCAAACCTTCTCTAATAATAAATTGTCTGAAAAAGAAATGAAAAAAAAAAAAAAAAGCAATTCCTTTTGCAATTGCAACAAAAAAGAATAAAATACCTAGGAATAAACCTAATGAAACAAGTGAAGGACTTACATAATGAAAACTATAAGACCCTATTATAAGTAATTGAAGATGCAAAGAAATGGAAAGATACTCCGTGTTCTTGGATTGGAAGAATTGACATAGTTAAAATGACCATATTAGCTAAAATATTATACAGATTTAATACAATCTCCATCAAAATCCCATCATCACCTTTTAAAAAAATAGAACAAAAAATCATCGGATTTGTATGGAAGCACAAAAAACCTCGAATCGCCAAAACCATCCTGGGAAAAAAAGAACAAAGCTATAGTTATCACACTGCCTGACTTCATATTATACTAAGAAGGGACAATAATCAAAACAGCATGAGATTGGCAGAAAAACAGACACACAGATCAGTGGAACAGAACTGAAAGTCCAAAAGTTAACCTCCATTTATATGGGCAAATAATTTTTGATAAAGTAGTCAATAACATACAATGGAGAAAGGAAAGTCTCTTCAATAAATGGTGCTGGGAAAACTGGAAAGCCACCTGCAAAAGAATGAAACTAGACTGTTATCTCTCACCACCACCAAAATTAATTCAAAATTGATTAAGGATCTGAATATAAGACCTGAAACAAATTGCATAGAAGAAAACATAGGAACTAAATTGAAGGACCTTGAACTTAAAGAGGAGTTTATGAGTTTGACTTGAAAGGCAAGAGAAGTAAAAGCAAAAATAAATGAATGGGACTACATCAAACTAAAAAGCTTCTGCACAGCAAAAGAAACCGTCAATAAGGTAAAGAGATAATGTTCCAAATGAGAAAATATATTTGCAAGCAATGCTTCCAAAGAGGGCCTAATATCCAAAACATACAAATAACTCATACAACTCAATAACAACAAAAGAAACAAACAATTCAATTAAAAAATGGGCAGAGAACTTGAACAGACACTTCTTCCAAGAAGACATATGACTATAGCCAACAAACATATGAAAAGATGCTCAACTTCACTAGCTATTAGAGAAATGCAAATCAAAACCACAATGAGATACCATCTCACACATAGGGGTAGAATGGGTATTATCAACAGGACAAGTAATAACAAGTGTTGGAGAGGATGTGAAAAAAAGGAACCCTCATATACTGCAAATTTGGAAAACAGTATGGAGGTTTTTCAAAAAACTACGAATTGCTCTCTCTACCATATGATTCAGCAATCCTCTGGAGATTTACTCAAAACACTTGAAAACATTTATCCAAAAAGATATTTGCACACTAGTATTCATAGCAGCATTATTCACAGTGACCAGGACATGAAAGCAATTAAAGCGTCCTCCAATAGATGATTGGATAAAAAAGATGTAGTACAGATATGCAAATACTGTCATTTGTGACAACATGGATGGATCTTGAGATAATTATGCTAAGTGAAATAAGCCAGACAGAAAAAGTTGAAAACCACATGATATCATTTATATGTGGGATATAAATCCAAAAGCAACAAACATACATGATAAACAAACAGAGACTCATGGACATAGACAGTAGACTAGTGGTTACTAGAGAGGAGTGGGGGGAGGAGGGAGGTAGATGGGGCAAAAGGGTGCAAATATGTGGTGACAGAAATAAATCTAATTATGGGTGGTGAACACACAACGCAATATATATAACTTACTGTTGAATTGTACACTTGAAACTTATTGGATTATGTTAATCAATTTTGTTAATTAATAAAAAAAGATAATATGCCAAGCACAGTGCATACTATAAAGGTAATAAATATTATTCAAAATTAAAAGGTAGTAATCTTTAAGAAAATAAGAATAATAGTAAGAACATTTTGATAGTTGACTATTTGTAATATATTGTGGTGAACACTTTATAATTCACATAAATTCCATGCGATAAGTGCTATTATTGAATTAACTTTATAGATTAGAGATTTGAGGCACAGAGAAGTTAACTTTCCTGGCATCCCATAGTTAATAAGGCTTCAAACCCAAGTATTATGCCTCTGGAGCTTATGCTATTAAATATCATGCCAGATAGTAATGGCTTCTTTCATGAAAAAAGTAGAAAGGGGTTCAATTATTTTAGGACTACGAACCCATAGAAAGACTTTATTATTTCTGATCTTAAATTTAACATTCAATAGAAGCTCTTCCTTTGAAGCCCAAAGGGAATAATAAAATGAATTTCGGATTTGGAATCAAAAGACCTGTAAACATTTTCCAGTTTTGCTACTTCTTGTAAATCATTTAATATATTTATATTTCTTCATATGTAAATGGAAATAATTGCTATTTTGTTGAGAAGTATAAATGAGGAAATAGATGTGAAATCACTTTACAAATATAAATGCCTCACATATATTAGTTGCTATTAGTAAATGAGTATAATTATACATTGTTTTAAAAATTTAAAATTAAAGTAAGAATTACAATGTTTTTTCTCTCTTATTTGAAAAAATGTAGCAAATTACATTATTTCAGTATGTGATATACAACCAATTTAAAAATGCTTTTAATGTCTAAATTTATAGAGCAATTTTAATATTACAAAATTCACATGGATGAAAACAAAAAATGATACCACACAGTGATGCTTTATTCTTTATTTTTATAGGATGTTTCATATGAGAGGATGAGAAACAACAGGTATCCAGTATTCTGAAGGATGTCATTATGGGGTTGCCTAGGTGACTCACTAGGACGTATTATCATGTTATGCCTCATATTCTTTTGGAGTAAGCAGATATGGGTAACGTACGAAACATGAATGTTAAGCCTTTTGAAAAGAAACTCATCATCCTCACTACAATTAAGAATATGAGAAGATTTTATTCATTTTTTCATCTATTTATTCAATAATGTTAGACATGTCCTGCCTATTGCACTGTACTAGGTATTGAAGGAGGTGTATATTCAACCAGAAACATTCAATCTGGTTGATATATATGTTATTTAAATAATATAGATTATTTAATTATACATAAAATATATATTACATACGTAAGATGTATATTTTTCCTTTTATGCTATTATATATGTAATAACATTATAGAAGGCTGTATCATTAACTGATAAAGTAAGTGATATAGCTAGTAAGTACAAAGAGGTCATAGAGATTATTTGATGTGAGTAAGACAGTCTGAACAAATGTAATAGGAATGAGAGCAAAGACTGGAGGTCTGGAATGTCTGGCTTTAGAGGACCCATGAAGAATTTTTCTTGGCAGAAACATGGTAGATTAATTGTGAAGAACATCCAGCCAAATGATTAAACAGGTGGAGTATGTTTTATTGTACATAGCTGTGAAAGCAGGCTGAGGAGTTTGAAATGTTTTCTAAGGGCAGTGGATGTTGAAGTGGCAGTATTGTGGAGAAACAGATCTATCCGCTCAGAAAGTAGCCTACACATAGTAGGAGGATAACTCTTCGGTTTTTGGCGAGGTCTAGTGCCTGAATATATGTTACAAAAAGAGTTCACCTTAAAGTATCAGAAAGACAACTAACAGTGGCTTTATTCAATAGGCATGGATTTTTGATTGTTTTCATGTAACAAAAAGGCCACAAGTGAGTATAGGCAGTCAGCGTTATTATGAAGGTACAGTGATGCCACCAGGACTCAAATCCTTCTGTTTTCCTGTTCTACCTTCCTTATCATAAGAATTTTGTCCTTAGTAACAAGATTGCAGCCATATCTCCTCCAGACAAACAAGAAGGAAAAAGCAATTGAAATGGGTAAAACACATGTGCAAAGAGAATCTGCCACTTAAAATTTTTTTTCCTGGACATCCTATCCATTTAATTCCTACTCACACTAATTGGCCAAAATGAAGTCACAAGGCCAGTCTTAGTTTCAAACTCAGTTGAAAAAGGTTTTTATCTGGATAAATTGCTGTTGCAAGCAAAATTGTAGATTATTTGCAGGGAAGAAGAAGAAAATGGATATCCATTCTTCAGTTTTTATATTATATGTATACGAAGAGAAAGAGAGAGAGAAAGACAGACAGAGAGAGAGAGAGAGAGAAAATCAATGCTCGGCTGATTGTACCAGGAAGGGCAGTAGAGAGAGAGAGAGAGAGAGAGAAACAGAGATGGGGGATAGGAGAAAGAGAGGGAGAGTCTTCCTCATTGGATATTTTTATCAAAAGGCAGTGGTGTATAGTGAAATATATTTTCTTAATATCTTTTTTAAAGTGTGTCTGTTTTTTATGTTAACTCTTGGATAAGTAAGTAAAAAGCCTGCGTGGGTTTTCCTCCAGTTCTGTCAGCTGAGTAATTTGTAGATATTCTATCCAGATTCTGACATTACCATTATCAGTCTAACTTTTCTATTGTATTCCGTCTTTTCCCGGGACTTCAAAAGTTTGGAAAAGCTATGTTAAAAGATGCCAGCCAGATGCTGTTTTAAAACAATATTTCATAATTTCTTAGGCTTTAATTTAATGTTTTTATTCTTTTTGCTCTAAACAGTAGAGTATTTAAACCTCATTTATGGGTGTTTGTTTTAATTTGAGTTCTTTCTAATTTTGTTGCCTCTTGGTTAATTTGTTTTTAGAGTTTTTTTTCTCCTTGTAGACATTTCCAAGCAAGTTTTCTTTAGTGATAAAATAGTAAGACTAGTTATTCTATAACTACAAATTCTGAAATTCTATCTCAAGTCTTTGTGAAGTGGTTTTAGTTTTCTCTTATTTCTTTTGGTCTTGGCATTCTCTGGGCCATTGGGTATATGTATCCAGGCCACAAGTCTACATGAGACTGTTTTACTTTCAAACCACCCTTACATTGAAGATGGAGCACTTTGGAAGTTGCATCAGACCTAGGTTAGCTTGAAGGGGATTAATTGCCTTGTGCTAGCTTTGGCTTTTGTACTACTTCCCTAGGAATCCTTCAAAATCCATTTGCAAATGCCTTCAGGATAAAAGTGGCTTTAGGAAACAGCTTCCTCCTTTGAGCTTTGAGACTTGGGCAAAATCATTCCTCACTAGATTGTTAGCTCTTTGATACTTTTAAGATCTCTTTTTTTTTCTTTTTTGTTTCTTTTTTTATTTAATTCACCTTCAGTGAATAGTTGGTTCAAATTACCTAGGTCAGTTTTACCAAAAATTAAAGTCTTACTTCACTATTATTAATTCTTCCTCTCTTCTTCTTTCTTTCTTTTTTTTCTTTCTTCCTATTTTCAAATAATATTTATTGAGCACTTACAATTCTTAGTCACTTCTTGTGTTATTGTTTATCTGACATATATATTTATAATTTCTTTTATTTTTTAACATTTTTGTGATTTTGTGTTTGCAATTGAAGTAGCATATAGATTGGTATTCTTTAACCCAGAGTGGGTGTAATTTTCTTTAAGAGGTTTATAATTTTATACTTAGTATTATAATGCTCTGCTGATTTTTGAGGCAGATATAGTCCTTCATTTCTTGTTCACTATAATTTTCTTTTATTCATTAATATGAATAATAAAATTATTTCTTTTATAGGACTGCTTCGAAAATTAAACAAAATAGTTTATTTAAATTTTGAAACCACAATGTTTGGAAGGTTGACATATTGTATCTGTTATTATAATTATCATTTTTAATTATAAGAAAGATGAACCCACTTACACTTATTATTGTAATTTATGTTTTCCTTTAATTCTGTCATAATTTTATTCCTTTAAAATATTTTTTGATATTTTGTTTGTTTTTGTCTTTTGTTTAATACATACACAGTGATTTACAGGAACAAATTCTTAGTGAAAGCCTACCAGTGGTTTACATGTAAAAAATACATAATAAAATATATTCATTTTAATTAACTAATTGAATTAGAAATTCAATAATGTGGTTCTAAATTAAAAATGCATAGAAAGAGATAACAGTAAGAAATTTCTACCCTTTCCTGGACACGCAATTTTTTTTCCCAAAGGCAACTAATATTTTAGTTTTCTTAAGTATCATTCAACCTATTTCATATTTTTTCACTCATATATATTTATAGTTTTCACATTACATATAAAACATATTGTAATTATGTATACTACAGTTTTCCTTCTTTTCTTTTATACAAATAATCACATACTATCACATTCTCCTGCTTCATTTAACAATATGTTAGAATTTGTTATATATTAACACAAAGAACAATCTTCTGTTATATTTTTCATGAATTTTCTCAATTCTGTCTTATGGATAGAGCATAATTTATTTAACTATTTATTTACTTAAAGACATTTGAAATCAACCTTTTACTTACACAAACCGTGTTTCAATAATAACTTGTACATCTGGCAATTTTTTACATATGCAAACTAATTTTAAGTAAAATCCCTAGAAGTAGAACTACTGCCTCAAAGGATATGCATATTTATAATTTTGATTATATTTGTGTAATTGCCCATCATAGAGATTATATCAATCTACATTTACTACCTCTGTATATATAATAATGCTTGTTTTTCACACTGTTGTTAACATAGCATTATCAAATATTCTAATCTCCGCCTATCTGAAGTGAAAAATGACATCTAAACATAGTTTTATTTAAACTTATGTTTCTTGATGTCAAAAAAATGATGAAACTACTTTTGACTCCTTTTTGACACAAGCTAAATTCAAGATTGCCCCCTCGACCACTGAAATCATTAATTAAAATATCCCACTCTAACTTATTCACAGTATGCCTGCTTTTTGAATTTACAGGGACCTGTAATCCTTTGATCATTTTGTTTTCTTTTATCTACCAGCCTCTTCTTGTTACTACTTTCTTCTCTATCTAGCTTAGAATCCTTCACACATTAATTTCATCACTTATTTGCCATATTGTGCTTCTACTACATCCTTGTGACAAAATCACAGCCTCTGATTAGTCAACTGTTCCTCTTCAAGCATCTGGGCAGCTGGACACTGCTAGGGAAAATCACAGCAACAGGGAGACCAATGACACATTATCAGACATAGCTGTCCAATCCTATCTAGGCCCACAGGGCTGCCTAAGAGTTTATTCAAGTTACCTCATTCTTTCACTTCAAACTGACTATTCAAATATTTTTTATTTTCTTCAGACCTCCAACACTCTTCATCAATTGTCATAAGCAAGGAATGCGGCTACCGAAGTAACACCTTTGGATGTCTTTGTGTCTTTCCACAATGCCAGGTTTATTGAGTGGAACCTTTTTAGATAAACCAATTAGGTACCCATGCAGGTTAACACACAACACACAGAGGGGAAAGTACAGAGGCTTATGCTACAGAGTGAAAGAGTAAAATTCCTCCACATTCCTGAAGTGTTGGTCACAAGCTAGTGGCTACAATTGGCAAAAGGTTGACGTCTTCCACTCTAGCAATATCTGTACAATGTGTTCTGGTCAGGCTTGGGCGTTGTCTCTCTGCAGTGCTCAGCTTATACAGCCCTCAATGGGTGGAAATCTTCAGTTATCAGTCATGACAGCTGTGTGGCCTTTTTCTGCCATTCAGTTGTGACTTGATGTTTCTGAGAGTTCGGGTGGTCTACTCACACCCTAAGGGCATTCCCATCGTGTGACTTGGTTGTTTAGCAGTTGATGTTTCTGTCATGGCCCCTACTGGAGTCCATTTTGTAAAGTCCAAAAAGCCCTCGACTCTTTATGCTCTATACACCAACACTATTCATTTTCCATAAAAGGCTCTACCTTCCACTTTACAGATAAAAGAGAGACTTTCATTCAGAAGTCCCTCAATTTATACCACCAAGTGTATATAGACCTCATCCATAATCTCTTCACTTAAATTATAACATGAAGTAAGTAATATCAACATCTCTTATGTAAGATCTACTTTGTTACCTTTGCTCTTAATCATGTATTCTTGCCTTCACTAGGAAATTGCACTACTGAGTATTTCCTTTTTCCAGTTAACTTCTCTCTATATACTGGTCTTTCAGATCAACATTTAAACATGCAGCACTCTTATTTCAATAACAAAGAAACTGCTTCTCTTGACTTTCTTGCAGTTGAAATCTTTGAGTTTTCATCTATGCTGTTTCTATTTGCCTGTTTGCTTTCTTTCTCACTCCCTCCTCAATCAATTCACTCTAATTTTACTATGTCCCATCTCTTCATGAGAACTTCTCTCCCAAATTTGTAATGACTTCCTTGTGCTAAATGAAAGTATACTTTTTTGTTTTTATCTCACTTGACTTCAAATGTATTTGACACTGTTGATCATTTACTCCTTTTTGAAAATTTCTTTCTGATTTTATGACATCCATTCTTTTAATATTCCTCCTGCCTTCTGCAACATTCTGTCTTACTTTTCTTCTTCACTTGCTTTGGTCACCCTTAAACATGCAGATTCTTCTGAGCAGTCTTTCCTACTATACCCTCTATCTTCTCACACTCTATTGCCGAATTACATAAGAAGGTCCCAAACTAAACTCTTGTTTCATCTACCTTTCTTCTCTTCAGTGCTTTCTGTCAATAAATGAAAACACCATGTACTTGACAGCTCAAGCCAGAATCTTAGTAAGCACCAGTAAATTCTAACAAATTTTACCTTTAAAATATCTTTTAAATCTATCCATTTATATTCACCCATCGTGTCTCCAAGCTTTGTTCTCTTTATCTGAACTATAGTGATAACCTCACAAATGATCTCCCTTTGGTTATTCACACTCATCTATATCTGTGTTCCAAACAGAAGCCAGAATAATCTCCCTAAAGTATAAATTTGATCATGTAACTTTCCTGCTCCATTTATATTCACCCATCACGTCTCCAAGCTTTCTTCTCTTTATCTGAACTATAGTGATAACCTCACAAATGATCTCCCTTTGGTTATTCACACTCATCTATATCTGTGTTCCAAACAGAAGCCAGAATAATCTCCCTAAAGTATAAATTTGATCATGTAACTTTCCTGCTTAAAATGCTTCAGTGATTTCTCATTTTCCCCTGGGATTGTGTTCAAGATTTTTTAAAAAAATTTAATTAGTTTCAAGTATATAGTACATTGGTTAGAAATCTATACAGTTCATCAAAACGATCCCAATTGCTCCCTTCCTCCCCTGACCCTTCACCTAGCCAATGTATTAATGCTAACTGCATTCCCTATGCCGTGCTCCCCGTCCCTGTGACCAACATCAACTACTAATTTGTACTTCTTTAACCCTTTACCCCATTTTCCCATTTCCCCAAACTCCCCTCCCCTCTTTCCACTGTATTTATGAGTCTGTTTTTTATTAGTTTGTTCTTTTCATTCCTTAGATTCTGTATATAAGTGAAATCATATAGTGTTTATCTTTCTCTGTCTCACTTAAATATGTTCTGGTCCATCAAAACAATACCTTTTTTTCATCCCCTCCTTTTAGTCTGTGTGTATCTTTTAATGTGAAGTGAGTCTTGTATTTTTTCTTCTTAAAGATGTCCCTTCAACATTTTCTGTAATATCGGCTTGGTGGTGATAAATTCCTTTAGCTTATTTTTGTCTAGGAAGCTCTTTATCTGTCCTTCAACCCTAAATGATAGCTTTGCTGGACAAAATACTTTTGGCTGTAGATCCTGGGTTAGCATCACATTGAATATTTTTTGCCAAGCCCTTCTGTCCTGCATAGTTTCTTTTGAGAAATCAGCTGCCAGTCTTATGGGTGTTCTCTTGTAGGTAACTATCTGCTTTTCTCTTACTGCTATTAAGATTCTCTCTTTGTCTTTAACCTTTGGCATTTTAATTATGATGTATTTTGGTGGGGGCCTCTTTGCATCCCTGTTTCTTGGAATTTTCTGAGCTTCCTGGTGTTTTATGTGCATTTTCTTCATGAGGTTAGGGAAGTTTTCCATCAGTATTTCTTCAAACAGCTGTTCAACATCTTGATTTTATTCAGTTACACTGATCAGATGGATATTTGGACCCTTTAATAATGTCCCATATGCTCTTTAAATTATTTTAAGTTATGTCATCTTATTTCTTGCCATTCTGAATGCATGTCTTTGGCTTTCCCATCCTCTCGATAGAGCATTTGATCCTTTTCTTTATTCACTTTGTTTATTCTTTTGTTTATTCCATTTAATACACTTCTCATCTCAGATAATGTGTTTTTCATTTCAGAATGGTTCTCTTTTATAATTTCCATTTCCATTTGTATGTTGTTTTTTTTTTAATCTCTTTGTCGAAGTTCTTGGTGAATTTATGAAGTTCATTGAGCATCTTTATAACCAGTGTTTTGAACTCTGCATCTGCTAGATTACTTGACTCCATTATATCTGGATCTCTGTTCTGTTCTCTCACATGGTTTCTGCTTCTTTGTCTTCCCATTTTGGCTGCCTTTCTGTGTCTGTTTCTATGTGCTAAGCAAAGCTCTTAAGTCTCTCAGTCTTATTAGTGTGGATTTGTGAAGTAGATGTCCTGTGGCACAGTCCTGAGAAGGGTTCAGCTGCAGGCCAAACTTAGCCCAAGCCTTTACCCCTTGGGGGCCACCTGTTAAGATTCAGCAAGCAATCCACAGATGCTGTGCTTATAGTTGCCTCAAAAGGCCACACCAGAAACCAAGGCCAGCGGTCTCCAGTGTGAGTCTAGGTACTGCTCAGCAAGGAGCACCTGACTTGCTGAGGATATATGTGGATATGGGTGGCTAGGGTGGGGCCACAAATTGGGGGAGGTGGAATTTCAGGGAATCCTCTGAGCGAAGTGACCTGTTTCCCAGTTTGATGACGTCAGGGCTATGGCAGCCCTATGTCCACACACTGAGAGGGGCAAGGGCTCGACAGGGAACAATGGATACTACTGGCGCTTCTGTACAGAGTGAGTCTCACTTTGGCCGTCACTCTGACAACGTCTTCCTGTAAGTCCCTGGTGCCCCCTGCACGCAGCCGAAATGGCACTGGTGCTCAGAGCGAGCAGGTCCGTCACCGCAAAAAAATCTGCTCAGGGATGCAGCCCCTTTAAGAGGCTTCTGCTGCTGTTTCACTCAGTCTCTGTTTCACTCAGCAGGTCGAGACCCGGCAGCCCCGCATCCTCGCCCCATCCTACCTTCTGCTGTTGCAGGGTGATTTCTTGGATTTCTCCCTAGTTGTATGATTTGTTCATCTAGATCCCAAGCAATTTTTCCTTGCTGCTTTCTCCTTGTTTATCACAACTTTGATTTGGTCGCCAGAGGGATGAACAGAGCGTCTATCATCTATGCCATTTTTTTCCTCCCATGTTCAAAATTTTTAACGTGGTTTCTGAGACACTGCATGTCCTGGGCCCTGTTTGCCTCTTGTCTCCTCTCAAACCAGTCTTTTCTTCAGTCTTGCTGCTCCAGGTAGAATGCCCCATGTTCTGTATTTTGTCTTCAGATCTTCGAATATACTTACCTATTAGTGTGATATGATCTTCATCTCTTTCCCGCCCCATTTCACCTAGAAAACTTACTACATCTTACCCTCCAAGTCTCCTTTTATAGCGTATGTGCTTGGGAATGTTTTCTGTAATGAGCCTTTCCTCCCCTCACTCGCTTCCACCAGTCTAGATTTATGCACCCCTTGGGCATCTTCTCTTTCCTTTTATTAATATTTATTACACTTATATTCATAGTTTTACAACTTTATTGAGCATTCGCATATGTGCACAGACTTTAAGATCTCCATGAATATATTAGAGCTTTTCAAAGTCACCCATAGTAATTTAGTTCTCCAGGATTCCTGGCCAGGTTCTAGTTTGCTCCAACTGAATTTACAACCTTAGGTGTTGCCAGCAGGTTTCTATTGTTTCAGTAATGCTTTGGGGGACACCTCCACCCTCTACCTTCCCCATGCCCCCACCTTGAGCACAGCTTTGAGTCGAATCAAATAGCCACCACTCTTAATAGAATTCCCAGAGATTGAAAGTTTGGACAAAATACTGACTGTACTCTAAGGATGGTAATTTTCATGGAGCTCCATAAACAGTCAGACCTTTCCATTGTCCCCAAGACTCAGCTTTTGGCTACTATGACACTGAACAGGGGAGGAAAGATGGATAGGAATAGCCCCAAGTTAAAATGTTACAGACCCCACTGTCTGAACCCCAGGATTCATAAAGTTCTCTTGAATATGCAATTTTCAGTTTATTCAGTTAATTGCCAGAGTTCTGAAATGGTTGTTTTAGTTGTTTTGCTTGTATTTTTATCATTTTAGAGTAGTTAAGTACTGGGGTCCTCATTCTGTCATTATGGAAGTGATTCGCTTGTGTTTATTTTTAATGCTTGTATATCTGACTAGATTCTAAATTTCCTCACTCCTTCCCTGCCTGCCTGCCAGAAATACAGTGTTTGTCATTTGTCAGGTGCAGTTTAAGTGCTGGAAGCAAATAGTGAAGAAACCTGGCCAGGTCCTTGGCTATTGTATTCACTGTTTTATCACCTCTGTCTAACAGGTTTTTGGCATATAGTAGATGCTAAATAATTGAGGAGGTCATGAAGGCCTCCTTGTTCAGGTCCTAGTTATAATCCCTTTCCCCTGGCAACCAATCACTTTAGGATGCAATGAGCCATGTATCTCCCTCTAATTTCTGAAATATTCAAGAGCTGCGGATTTTTAATGAATGTCAAGAAAGTTGTTGTGTGGGTTAAAAGATGGTGAGACCACCTCATTCTGAGATAGCTCAGAATATCTTTCTCTGCTGTTAGGGTTGTTTATCTATTTTTTCTTGCTCAAGTAGCCTTAGATTCTGGAGTAAAGCCCAGACGATCCAGGCAATCAGTAGGTAAGATAGTGCCAAAGAATATAGTAGAAGGTAGGACACATTAAATTTAGTTCCAAAAATTACTTCTCAGTTCATCCCCATCAACCTGACAGTTAATGAATATTATCAAAAGAGGGTGTTACTAGATTTAGTACTTTTGTATCTTTTATTGACTATTTTTAAGAAACTCAAGAGAAGGATGGTGTAGTCAGTCACCATGTTAACCTAAATCTATTTTGTTTTCCATGATTAAATTTTTCTAAATAAAATATTGCCAAACTCACAAGTTAAGGAATAAAAATGAGGTGATATTAGTTGTTTTCATCTTATTTTTTTAATACAGAGAAACACATACACAAAATAAAAATCACCCATAATTCTACCTCATTGAAACCACTTAAAGAGAGATCACCTCCTCCTGCAAATTTCCCTTCTCCATGATAACTAGTACCAACTATTTGCTGCATATCATTTCTTAATTTTCTCTTTATTTGTATATAGAATTTTTTTTCCTTTTGAAGGAATGAAATCATATCATTTAAATCTGACATTTGCATTTTATAACTGTATTTTAGAGATGTCTTTCTAGGTTAGTAATTTTATATCTAGATAATTATTTTTAATGATGGCATAGAATTATTCAAATGAATGCACTATAATTTACTCAGTTATATACACTAGTAGACAATTAGTTGATTTTCCTTTTCAATGTTGCTATGAATGTCCTTTTATATATAACTGTCCCCAAACTTTACCTTATAGTAAAGGATCCATAAGTCTCTTTCTAAAATTTTCATAACTAACAAGACCATTTCAGCTTTGTGAAAATAAATGATTAATCTGGTTGATGAGTGCAACCATGTCTTCAGTTATAAAAAATGTACTTCATAAGCATATTTGAAATTACAGTTTTATGGTTTTTATTGTTGTTGTTTGGTTAGTTAGTTGATTGGTTGCTTCTTGACTTCTAATCTCACTATAAAATTAAGGCCAAGTTTCAGATGTGGATTAAACTCAAGGCATCAAGCAATGACAATTTTCTTTAACATTCTCTGTAAGAAAACATCTCCTGAGAACAAGAAATAGAAAAGGAATCCCAGGGAAACATCTACTTCCCATTTCTAAATCTTGCCCCAGGTATCTCTGCCCTATGTAGAGATTCCTGTTATATTTTTAGTTAGCATTTTTACTTTGAAGAGGTGGCAGATAACCAGGTGGAAATGTTCAGTGGTACTGCTCTAAATTCAGGTAGAGAACTTGATACTGTGATGATGGGGACAGAGCAAATTCCCCCAAGTAGTGGAGGGAACTCAAGCCCTGCCCTGAGAAAGAAGAGGGTTCTTGGTGTCAAAGTGCAAGAAAGAATTCAAACACATGCCAAAGTTAGAGTTAAAAGGAAAGTTTATTAAAAAGGGGGGAAAGCAAAGACTAGAGAAAGCAAAGACAAAAAAACAAGACAAGAGAAAAAAGCCCCAAAGAGACATTTTGGGGTGGCAAATTTCGTTCCCTTGCAGTCCCACTTTTGAAATTTCACCAGGAAGTTTCACAGTCCAGAAGTTGAGTTGATAGATTGTTCCATCTCAAGAAACCAGTTTAGTTAAACTCATTTCAGGATAAGGTTATACAGGTAGGCTCCCAAAGTTAGACCTATGGTGGAAGCAGTCAGGTGGGATCCAGTTTATGTATCATTCTTTCATTCTTTAATTCCTGCGAGTTACAGTTTAAAGACTTTGCTTACCCATTTTCCATTGATATGAACAGTGAGGAAAGATAAGAGTATGTAGAGTGAAAAGGTAAGAATATGCAGTATGAAAGGCCTGCTGAGAGTTCCTAGCCTTTAATCCATAGGTTCCTTCCCTATGGTTTTAACCATAGGGAATGAATGATTTTAATTTGTATAGGGTACCACTGAAAAGACTCTGTTTTTCCTGCTTTCCCTTCGGATGTGGGGAAATAGGTTGTTAGCAATACCAGCGAAGTCTTCTTTTGTTCCACAGGTTTCCTCTGGCTGCAGGGCTAATCAGCATATTGCAGAGTCTGAATATAGCTTGATTTAACTTTTTGGTTTTCTTGCCTCCTCCATACACTAGTAGGAAGGTCAGGTCTTAAAATATGAGAGACAAGATTATCAGGTGATAATTTAAGTTTTAAAACTATTTTAGCTTATGCAGGAAAAATTATGGAATATAATGTTTTATCTCAATACTCTTCCAGATCCCACTGAATCTTGGCTCCTTTCTGTTTTTCACTCACTCTCCAAATGGAAAGTGAGAAGTGCCTGAAAATATATCTGGGTCTTTCTTCACCAAAACCAGTGACTGACTATTAAGAGAGCATGAAAGCCTCAGCTTCCTTGACTCCTGTCAGGACATATATAATCCTGAGCTCCCCTACAAGAACAAATTGAAACTTCTCTCTGGAGGACTTCACCTAAAAATGCATCTTTGCTTGTCTTCTTTCCCTTCTTTGCCCTCTGTTCTTCCACTCCCTTACCAGTTTTTCCCAATAAATCACTTGCATACCATCCTCATCTCAGAGTTTGCTTCTGGGGAAACTGATGGAAGGAAAAGCAAGTATTTTTGAAAAATCTATATTTCTTATGTTAACACATAAATCTCAAGTTATGTCTGATAGAATTTAGCTTTGCTAATTTCTATACCAACTTTTCTATTCTCATACATTCCTGCGCTGCTGGTGCTAGAAGTTGCGAAATGTGTTTCCCAGACTGCCTTGGCCAGCTAGATTCCAGTTAGGTTCCAGGTAGGTACTCACGTAAATTTGAAGGTAGAAAGAAGAGAAAAGCCATCTTTCTTTCAGTTTTTTGTAGCAGCAGCAGGAGCAGCATTACAATGACTCAGACTCTGGGAAACACTACTGTCTTTCTTTTTCTATGCCAGCCGTAGGGGAGGTAGTACCTTTCTAAAGTTATTGATCTGTGAATAACATGAGCTTACCTCCATAGCTCTTTCAGTGCTTCCAAACAACTTTGGGACCAATTCCCTATATTAATTCCCCCTTTGTTTGAAATGCCTAGAATAGAGTTTATGTTTCTAACTGGCCATTTTTAATGAGCACACTTTTAAAATATTATTTAAGTTTTAAAAATAAATAAAACACTGAGACTAAAAAGAAATAAATGGTAATTTTAAGATGTACTTTTGGGTGAGAATAATGACCATAAGGTCTGAAGAGTGGGATGGCTGTTCGTGTATCAGAGAACTTTCAGAAATAAAAATGCATGCTTAGGACCGAACTCTTGACTTAAGGTGTGATGAAAAGAACAGGATTTTCTACGATGGCCATAAAATAATTCTTATTGCTACTAGTCTCAAGGCTGCAATAGCTGTAAATATAACAAAATTTTGTCTCTTGGTTTCATAATTACAGTGCAAGTTAATTTTTCAGTCTTTTCAATTCTCTTATATAAATATTAGAATATTGTTTTGGACAGAGTAAGATAAAGACAGTTGGAATGGCAACATTTTAATAGATCCAAAAAAGTCAGAAAACCTGGAATTTTAGGTCTACCTGTGTCTCCTCAGTTAGTAGAAACAGTTCCATTTTCTTTTCTGAGGGCACTAGTCTTTCTTTGTCAGTTTTCCTCAAGGATCACCACTCCCCACGCTATGGCCACCAGATCCTTAGCTAGAGTCAGATTCCATGATGTGCCAGGAGAACAAGCACAAAATCCAACACAGGAAGAGATATATAACGTGTCTAAGAAATTGTAAAATTTTGCTAATTTATATCAACAGAAACTCAGGGTATATGTGTGGCAATGTATTTTAGGTGAATTGAGCATGAAATTGGTTGGTTGACTAAATGCAAAGACTTGGGAAGATAGAAATTCTATGATGGGTCTCCAGAAAACTCCCACAGCAGAATTGCAGCTCCTAGGGTTTTGAGGTAAAGCAATGCCATTACTTGAAAATGATCCTTCTGCTTTTGAGAAATAGCTAAATCCTGATAAAGACTATATGACCATTGGGTGTAAGTGGACTGTTACTGAAGACCATATTACTACAGCTTTTCCTTACAAACTAGGTATTATCTCATCTACAAAATTATAAAATTACATGTGCATAGCAGAATCCATTCTCGACAAAAAGTAGAATATGTGAGTTTAAGCTTGAACATTCCCTGCTTATGCAAGTGAGTTGCCTGCACAGGTGCCTAAAACTGCCATGACATCTACTACTATGGAATTATCATCACTTCCTCAAACAACACCTATCACTTCATGAGAAGTTATTATTCACGAAAGAAGAAAATCTTGGTCTAAGATTACAGATGGTTCTGTATTATATCCCAGCACCAGTCCAACCTAAAATGTAGAAAGTAATTTGCATTGGCTAAATTTTCAGGGTGCAGATAGTGAGAAAATTGCTAGTTGAGGCTGGAAAGATGGCAATTCATTTTGTGCAGAGGCAAAACATTCAGTAAAAATAGTGCCTTTGGTTTTGGGAGGATAAAGATCTTGTACCCAACAAACTTATTGCTATAAAAGAGGGGATCAGAAAAAAATTTTTTTGTGGGGTGTGCTGGTTGCTTGTCTGTCTTTGGTATGTTATTAAAAGAAAGACATGCTCAGAAAACAGTTGGCCAGTTTACAAAGAGGAATGAAGAGGAATAGAAAGAGTCCATAAGTTCTAGGATTCATGGAATTAGAAGAAGCAACTGCTACTCATTCCCAAACATTAAAAGACAAAATTGAGAAAAACTAGAAGCAACAAAAGTCTGATTAAAACACGGATTTTCTGCAAGGGTCAAATTAAAGATGTGTTCAAGATACACATCATTAAGGTAACTTAAAGCATGAACGTGTGGAGTCCCATAAATTTCACACTTTTAGGTTAATATTTATTTTCTCTTAGTATTTTAGAGATTATTCTCCTATTTTTGGCTTCAATCATTGCTCTAAGAAAGGAAGCCTAATTATCTTTTAGATTTGTACTTTGTATGCTTTTATGATCTTTTTGTCTCCATTGCTCTGAGAGTTGATTTTGGTGTGTCTAGGAATGGTTTTATATATATCTATCCTTCCGTGCCAGTGGATTTATTCTCAGCCATTATCTCTTTCAGTATTGCCTTTCTCCCATTCTTTGTTTTTTCTCTTCTGGAATTGCAATTGGTGATTAGACCTTATTCTGTATTTTAGGTTGCTTATCCCTCTTTCCTATTCTTTCGTCTTTTCATGTCTCTGGGCTGCATCTGAATAACAGATTTTTAGTTCTATGTTTCAGTTAAATAATTTTTCCATTAGTTATCTTACAGAAAACTGAGTTTTAAATTCCATTCATTATATTTTTATTTCTGGAGGATATCCTGGCACACCAAATCTGGTTATTTCTAATAGCACATTATTTCTTGTCTCTTTTTTTAAAATCTAGCTTTTATTTCTTTAAATACATTAAAAGTATTCATTTTATAGTCTTCATCTGAAAATCCTGATATCTGAAGTCTTGATAGTTCTAACTTTATTGTTTTTTACTTTTGCTGACTCTTTCTTGGTGAATTATTTATGTATGTATTTGGTAAATTTTTATCATGAGATCATAATTAATTGAACTTGATCTTTGGAACTCTTGAGGAACTTGGATGAAGATTCTTTTATCTAGAAAGGATTTGATTTGTTTCTGCAAGAAGGCAAGGGGCAATTATAAAACTGGGACAACTTAAATTAAAATTTTCATATTGAATTTTTTCTGATTCTGCAATTTAATTTTTGATGTAATTTATGTTAAAATAATTTCAAAATTACATATAAATTGCAACATCTATATCTTTCACCAAAATTTTCTGAATTCTTAACATTTTTGCCACATTTGCTCATTATCAACCAATCTATGTATCTATCATTAATCAGATTTTTCAGAACCATTTGAGAACTCACTTCAGACACATTGTGCCATCACTCATAAATTCTTCAGAGTATATTTCTCAAGAACAAGGACTCTCTCCAACATTACCATCATACAACCATTCAAAAAAAAAAGGTAACCATTGATACAATACCTTCTAACCCACAGACCCCATTGAAATTTTGTTACCTGTATCAACAGTTTTTTTGTTTTTTTGTTTGTTTGTTTGTTTTTCTGGTTCAGGATCCATTCCAGAATAAAATATTGCATTTCCTTTTATTTTATTTCTGTATAAAACAATTCTTCAGCCTTTCTCTTTTATTGGTTTGACAGATTTTTTCATCTAATTTCCACCTATCGTCCACATTTCTACTATTCTTCCACATAGAACAATTAAAATTTTCACATACTAATAGAAAAGTCTTCCACCTCCTTAAATCTTTTCTCCTGGTTAAATATTCTTGTTTTAATTGCATTAAATATATCATAGTTTCTACTTAGGTTTTCTATCTTTTAAAATATAATTCCAGTTGTTCAAAAGTACTCTGGACTAGGCTTCTGATTAGAATAAGCAAAACCAATTTTGTAGATTAGACACAGATTTGCAACCACAACTTTGGAGAATTTTTGGCATGAGAAATTAAACAAGATTATAGGAGGATTGCTGGCATAAAGTGTTGCCTGTTTGCCATTGTGCTAGGTTTTGTCTTTTTCAGTCCCATCTCACAAACATCAAAGGAAGTGTTAAAATTAGTTTGGTTAAGGTGATGGGATATTAAAGAATTTCTTCCAATATTCATTTTAGCTCATATGCTTACGCTTACATGTTTTACAGAGTTATAATTATATTGTGTGTTCCAACTTGGTCTGTTCTCTTCACTTGACATTATTTCAAAAACCTTTTGCCCAATTGCTACCTGGTGTTCATAAGTACAACTTTTATGTTTCATAATGTTCCATAAAACTGGCTTGCCATTATTTACCTAATACCTGTATAGTTATGTATAATTTTATAATTTTCTATGATTACAAGGTAATTGATGAGATGCTTTGTTTGTCATTAAAATATTATTTCCTTAAAACATATTTTCAGGAATGGTATTATTGATTCAAAACAAAAAAAAAATTTATGGTTCACATACTTTCCCAAAGACTTGGGGCTAATTACAATGCCATCAGAAAAGAATGTGTGTACAAATTTCACAAGAAGTTTACAAAATCGTATTTTATCCATATATATTTTTTATAATATGATCTTCCTGATCTCTTAAAAAAAACTATGGTAAACCATAATTTTTGTTATTGTTCTATTTTCCAAGTAAATATATTAGTGCCAGTCAAGCAGTACATTTTCTGCTTGTAAGGTTGAGATATATGGATGGTCATATAGAAAATCTGTGATAAACTATGTTGGCAACACTTACTTGTATCGTCAGTGTTTGCTGTAACAATAATTTTTTAAAAATCTCGATAGCTTACAACAACAAGCACTTGGGTTTTGCTCATGTGTGTGGAGCAGTTTCAGTTACACTCTCTTTGGGTATACATATCTTCTTTTTCTAAGATCCAGGAAGAAGGAATTATCCCTATCTAGGACATGCAGTTTTCATGATAAGGAAAAGAACTGCAAGAGACCACACTACAACAAACAGTTCACATTAAAACTTCTGTTTGTAATTAGCATTAGTGTCACTCATTCTCATATTCTGTTGGTCCAGGCAAGCCACATGGACAACCCCGATAGTGGGGTGAGGAAATAAATCTACCTGCAGAAATGTATCTTAAGTTACACTGACATGGATGCAGATATATGATAATCCTCATATGAGCTGCAAAGATAGTTGGGAATAGTCCTGAAGCTTTCTTTGTTTACATAATATTCATTCCCAATGGATTTTCTATCATAGAATTTAACAAATTTTGTTGATATTATTTATTGCTATATTTATTTACTCCAGGAGACTTAAGTTCCCCAAGGGCAGACATAGTGCTTTACTGATGTTTTGTATATCTCCAGGGCCTAGGACACAGCACAGCATATATAGGTTCTCAAAATAATCTGGTTTACACTTTTTTCTGTAGTAATGATTCTCTTTGATCTTAGAACTAAAAAAAGATAATATAAGTTAATATTTTCCAAAACTACTAAACTCCCTGATGTGCCTTTTTTTTGATGTAAGAAAAGATTACTACTCATGTATATTTTAAAATTTATTTCAGGACTGCAGGAGAAAGAGCAGGCTTTTTATTTGTACTAGGTAACAGTGTGAGGGGCATATTAGCACCGCTCTCATTCAAAAGCCTAGAGCATATTAAACTCAATTCAATAGAAGCTCTCTGATCAAGCCAAGCTCTCCTTGAGAAGATAAATGTAGAACAGGCTAACTCTGAGAGAAATTAAAAGGTTGCCTGCTGCAGAAAGGAATTTTTCTTAGAAAATTATAAAAAGAAGATTTTGGCATCTGGGTGTAGAGCCCAAAGTACACATTGTCATGACTGAAAAAATGACTTGAGATGGGTGGGAAGTTGAAGAAGGAAAGAAAATGTAGAAAAGTAAAACAGATTTGAAAGGGAACTCTTATAGTCAGAGCCAACTTATCCACTGGGCAGAGAAGGAACAGTGCTTGTGGTCTGTGATACTCATAGCAGCCCGTGAAAATAAAAATGATTTTAATCTTTTAAATCTGAAGAAAAATGAAAATAATAAGTATATAATAATAGTCAGAAATATATTTGTCTTTATACCATCATAGTCATAAAATATAATTTTTAATATATTTTATGGAGGAAGGGGCCAATAAAAGCAAAGGTGGCTAGGGCCCACAGAGTTATAAAATGACTCTCTTCATGGTGAGGAAATCTTTCAGAGTGAGAGGATTGAATATAGAACCATTGAACTGAGCAGAGCCCTGTACAATTGTAGGCTTAGCCTCATGCTCAGGGCTGTGGGTAGAATGATTTTTATCTTTGCCATCATTGTTTAGTTGCTAATGATAGAGCTAATTTGGGGCAAAATTATGAAGAAAATTATTTTGGGGGCCTCCAGGCCCTTTTTCTCTCCCTATGTTTTTTCTCTTCTCCCTCCCCTCCATTCTTCTTCCCCTTTCTCTCCATCTCTCTGTATGCATATATACATATATATGAACTGTTAAAAGATAAACTGAGATATATTAAAAATTTTAAGAGTTTATTTGAGCAAAAATTGATTTCAGTCGGGCAGTACCAAACTGAAAGCGGTTAGGAGCAGTGAGTAGACAGGAGCTGGGGAAAGACATATAGAGAAAGTGCAGAAGCAAAGAAAGCAAATTATTTGATTAGCTATAGGTTAAAACCTAGTTGGCTGTTTGTGATTGGTTTTCTTTAGTTTTGATTTCATAACCTTGAGGCATTTAGAGGCTTAGATTTTGGTTTGCTTACCTAAGCTAACACAGCATTAGAGCCACCTCAGTCTAATGGCCTCCTTGCTTAATTAATTTAATAGTATGCATGTATACACACATGTGCGCACGTGCACGCACACACACTTCTATGTATTTTGCCACTAAGGTAGTTCAATAAACATTTACTGAGTACTTACTTATAATGTGTTGGGCCCTGTTCCAGCCACTTAGGATATATCATTTAATAAATAAAGAAAAAAATATCAATAGTTTCTACCCTCTGGACCAGTGGAACTCAAAATGTGGTCTGTAGGCCAACTGATGTCTTTATTCTTTTAATTTTAAAATGAATTAAATATTTTTATAGGTTAATAATTAGATTGTGCATTTATTAAGAAGAATGGCTATTAATTTGCCTTGATTTTTATCACAATGAAGATACTTCAAAAAATGTATTTGTGCATCAGCACCCCCGCCACCACTTTCATCTTTGACTTGAAGATATGAGTAGGTAGAAAGTTAAAAAGGGAAGGCAGTATGATCATGTGAAAGAGTGGTGAGAAAGAGAAGGGAGAAGGAGAAAAGAAAGCATATGAAGGAAGAAGAGAAGAAGAGAGGAAGGAACGAAAGGGAAAAAGAAGGCAAAAGGGTACAAAGATACAAAGTCCAATGTGCAAGAAACAAGTGGCATGGAATATCGCTTTAAAGTTCTCTTTTTTGAGGTAAATATACAGTGAAATGCACATGTTTTTGGTATACAGATGTGTAATTTCTTGACATTTTATGCTGGAAATGTGCTAATATACAGAAAATTTGAAAAAAATTTACAGTGAACACCAATATAGCCACCATACAAATTCTACCATCAGTATTTTACACTATTTACTATACTATATCTATTCATCTCTCATTTCTTTTAACCATCTATCCATCCATCTTAATTTTAGATGCATTTCAAAAAAATTGCCATTAGGAGACTTTCCCCTGTCACTTAGTACAATATTTGCTTACAGCTTTTTTTCTTTTGAAGTAAAATTTGTATCCAATCAAAATCACAAATTTTAAGTGAAGATAAGCTGAATTTTGACAAATGCATACAAAACAGATACCTATTTAGATATGGAATATTACCGTCACTACAGAAAGCTCCCTTGTGCTCTTTCTCAGTCACTGCCCTCAACTCCCTGAGACAACAACTACAGATTAGTTTGTTGTAGAACTTTGTATAAGTGGAATCATATAATATATACTTTTAAGTGTAAGACTTCTTTGACTCAGTGGATGTTTTTGAGACTTACCTATATTGTTAAGTGTATCCACGGTTTATTGCTTTTTTAAATAGCAGAGGAGTAGTCCTTTGTATAAATATACAATAATTTGTTTATCCATTCTCCTATTGATGGACAATGAACTTTTTAAATAACTTTTAGCTATTATTAATAAAGTTGCTATGGACATTCTAATATAGGTCTTTTTTTTGGACATTTTTATTATTTCTCTTAGGTAAATACTTAGGAATAAGTCCTGAGGTAACTGTGAGTTTAGATTTATTAGAATTTAACATCTTTTCCATGGCACCATTTTACATTCCCATCAACATACATGAAATGAAAAGTCCAGTTTCTCCACATTTTCATCAATATTTGGTGCTGTCATTCTTTTTATTTTAATCATTCCAGTGCCTGTGGTGTGATTTCTCATTGCTATCTTGATCTTTAAGTTCCCTGTTGAGTAATTATTTTGAGAACTTTTCATATTTTTTGACCATTTGTATATCTTCTTTTCTGAAGAATCTCTTCAAATTTTTTGCTCACTTTTTTATTATTATGTCTGTATTTTTATTATTGAGTTGTACTTGTTCTTTATATATACTGGATACCAATCTTTTGTCACTTTTATTGAATATATGTATTATGAATATATCCTCCCAGTCTATGCTTTGATATTTCACTTTATTACAGTATCTTTTGAGAAATAGAAGTTTTAAATTTTGATAAAGTCTAATTTATCAATATTTTTTATGGTTATTGCTTTCTGTGTCTAGTCTAAGAAATTCTTTTCTACCTTCAAGTCACAAAGATACTCTCCTATATTTTCTTCTAAGCCTTTTAGTTTTAGCATTTATGTCTAGATCCATGATCCATCTCAAATTAATTTTTATAAACTATGAGTTAAGGGGTCAAGATCTACCTTTTTCTATATGGTTATTAAGTTGTACTGACATCATTTGTTAAAAGACAAATTTAATTCATTTTAAAAATAAAACAAAAGTCATTTGTTAAAAGACTTTTCTCATTGGATTTTGGCTTTGATGCTTTCGTCAGGAATCCAGTGATTATATAATCACAGATCTACTTTTGAGCTCTTTATTCTGTTCCATTGACATATGTGTTGATTCTTATGCCAGGAATCACATTGTTTTGATTATCGTAGCTTTACAGTAAATCTTATAGTCAGGTAGTACAAGTCATCCAACATTTTCATAATTGCTTGGGGTAGTCTAGGTCCTTTGAACTTCCACAGAATTTTAAAATTAGCTTGTTGATTTCCACAAAAAAATTATACTTGGGTTTTCATTGAATATATAGATCAATATGGCAAGAATCGACCTTGACATCACAGAATATTGAGTCTTTCATTCTATAAACATGGTATATATCTTCATTTACTTAGGTCTTTTTAACTTTATCACAACAAATGACTGTAGTATTCAATGCAAATGTTTTGCATTACTTTTGTTAAATTTATTCCTATTGTATGTTGACTGTGTGGTTAAGTATAATAATCTTATTAATTTCATTTTTAATTGTTTGATGCTAGTGACTCCATCAGAAAGAGCAATATAAGAATAATGAGTATACCAGAAGGAGATGAGAGAGAGAGAGAAGGGAACAAAGAGCCTATTAAAACAACTAAAATTTTTTAAAACTATGAAAAGAGCTAGATCCTTGAATCTAAGAAGCAAACAGAACACCTAATTATCTCAATCTAAAAAGACCTTCTCCAAGGCATGGTATTAAAAATGTCAAGAATTAATGACAAAGAAAGAAGTCTCAAGCAGCCAGAGGGAAAAAAAAAAAGGTGACCTAAATGGAAATAACTTTAGATTATTATGGGATTTTTTTTAGAAGAAACCCTACAAATTAGGAGGAAGAAGAATCAAATATACAAACTATCAAAAGAGAGAAATTACCAGCCAAGAATAATAATATATCCAGCAAAGTTATCCTTTAGATATGAAAGAGAAATAAAGGCTTTTCCAAACATAGAGAGCTGAGGGAATTTACTACCACAGCATCTATGTCACAGGAAATATTGAAGGGAATTTTTCTACCTGAAACAAAAAGACAAAACTATTCAAAACTGTGGATAGGATGACTCACAGACAGACAGAAGCAGGAAATTGCAACCTTTATTCAGAATAGGGTATTATATACTTAAATATAACATAAAAGTTAAAGGAGGTAAAAATATTTTAAAAAGTGATGAAAAAATAGCTACTGAAATTTAGAAATGAACTCACGGCATAAATAGGGATAATTTGTGACAACAAAACATAAAAGGGGAGGCAAAGGTCTTAATTTGCAAAGGGGAATGGAGATAAGATGCATTCAGAAGAAAAAGGACTACTACATCTATGAAACTTTCTTTTGCATAAACCTGATGGTATCCACACACAAAAGAATCTAGAACTGAAACATATAATATGAAAAAAAAGAGAAAACAAAGGGAAAAATCATAGAATACCACCAAATTAAAATAACAGACAGAAACACAAGGGAAAAGAAACAATGGAGACACTCGGTTACCAGAAAACAAAAAAATTAAATGGCTATAAGAAATCTTCATACTTCAATAATCACCTAAAATGTAATTGGAATGAACTCACCAATAAAAAGGCAGAGAGTAGGTGATTGGATCAAAAAACAAAAACCTAGCCATATGCTGCCTCCAGGAGACACATCTCAGTTTCAAGGACAAATATACACTCAAAGTGAAAGAGTGAAAAGTGATATTCCATTATTTATATCAGTGATTCCTATTCTAATCCTTCCATTTAGTTTGTGTTAATTAGCTCATATTTTCCAGGTTTTATGGTGATAACTCATAAACATTGAATATATATTTTTTATTTTATAATATAAACATTTTAAGCTAAATTATCTTTTTAATATCACTGCTTTAGTTTCAACCAACAAATATTGCTATGATGTATTTTCACTATCATTCACTTTAACATGATATATGACATCATATAGTTTATTTATGATATACATAAAATATATATATTTAATCCTTAAGGTGTATGTGTATATATGTACGTGTGTGTATATACACATATATGTGTATAAATATCTATATATACACATATAAGTATATATAGTATAAGATAATATATATAAATACATATTTAATTTTCTTTTGTGAATTCATCTTTGACTCATGGGTTATTTTTAAAGCATGTTGTATAGGGGGAATTTTCACATTTTGATATTTCCTTTTGTTTTTTATTTCTAATATAATTGTGCTTTGGTCAGAGAATATAATCTTCTGAAATATAAGATTTCAATCTTTTGACTTCATCATTAATACTTGTGCTATAGATCATGATACCATCTATCATGATGAACATTTCAGATATACTTTAAAAGAGTGTGCCTTCTGATTTTTGGATGTTGTGTTCTATAAATGTTTATTGGGTTAAGAAGGCTTTAAATGTTCAAATTTTCTACGTTCTTGACATTTTTGTCTGATGTTAAAATATCCACTATGATTGTAGATTTGTCTATTTCTAATTATAATTCTTTCAGTATTTTCTTTATGCATTTGAAGTTCTTTATGCATTTTGGGGGCACACACTTATATACAGTTATTTGGTATTCTTTATGAATTGACTTCTTCATTTCTTGTATTATTCTTTGTCTTGAGAAATTGCTCACATTAATATAGCCACTTCAGCCTTCTTATGCTTACTTGGTTGCATGACGTAACTTTTTCTGCCTCTTAAACTATTTGATATTTTAAGTTTGCTACTTTTACAGAAGGCTTTTGTCTTTCATCCATTCTGACAACTCCTATTTGTACTACATTTTTCAATTATTTGTTTTCCCTCTATATCTCCTTTACTTTTCGGGGGCGGGGGGTGCAGGGGATGTGGCTAGCCAAGTATTTCCTTTTTAAAAAAATTTTGGTATTATTATTCATTTTTCTAAAGACTTTTGAGCTGTGTTTTTTGTATTATTTTTAATGGATGCCCAAAAAATTACAATATTCACTTTTAACTCATCATATTCTATTTAAGGTTAACATTGCTTCTCTCGCAACGTAAGAAACTCACAACAGTATACATCATTTTACCCTTCATTCCATTCTTAGTAATTTTTGTAAATAATACATCTTTATTCATTATCATAGATTATAGTATTATAACTTTTTCTTTATGTCATACCTCTTTTAAAATAGTTATGAGAAGAAAACTATCATTTATATTTTCTAATATATTTATCAATTTCAGTGTTCCATTTTCTTACTGTAGATTTTCTTCTTTTAACATTTCTTATATGACAGGTCTGCTGACAAATTCACTTCTAGTTTATCTAAAACTGTACTTTATTTGCTTTAAAAATTAGAGGATATTTCTGGGATGACAGGTTTCTCCCTTCTCCCAATTCTTTTAAATCTCATTCTGTTATCTTTTGACATTCCTAATTTCTAATAAGAAGTTACCTATATATCATACCATTATCCTAAACATGTAACATATCTTTTTTTCTTAGCTGTACTCAAGATTTTCTCCCTCTCTCTTTTTTTTTTGGAGGGATTGATTTTTTTTTCCTTTGTAATTGTACCGAATGTAGTTTGCCGACTTATCTCTATAGGTTTATGTTTCTTCACCAAAATTGGGGAAATATTTGGCCATTATTTTGAAGGCGTTGCTTGCAAATATATTTTCCCATTTAGATGATTGTCTCTTTACCTTGTTGATGATTTCTTTGCTGAGCAGAAGCTTTTTAGTTTGATGTAGTCCCACTCATTTATTTTTGTTTTTACTTCCTTTGCTTTTGTGGTCAAAATCATAAAATCCTCTTTAAGTCCAAGGTCCTTCAGTTTTGTTCCTGTGTTTTCTTCTATGCATTTTATTGTTTCAGGTCTTATATTCAGGCACTTAATCCATTTTGAGTTAATTTTAGTATGTGGTGATAGACAAGAGTCTAGTTTCATTCTTTTGCAGGTGGCTTTCCAGTTTTCCCAGCACCATTATTTGAAGAAGCTTTCTTTCCTCCACTGTATGTTTTTGGCATTTTTGTTGAAAATCATTTGCCCATATAAATATGGGTTTACTTCTGGACTCTCGATTCTGTTCCACTAGTTTGTGTGTCTGTTTTCAGCCAATACCATGCTGTTCTGATTACTGTCACTTTGTAGTATAATTTGAAGTCAGGCAGAGTGAAGCCTCCAGCCTCGTTCTTTTTTCTCATGATGGCTTTGGCAATTCAAGGTCTTTCATGCTTCCATACAAATCTGATAATTTTTTGTTCTATTTCTTTAAAAAATGCTGATGGGATTTTGATGGAGATTGCATTAAATCTGTATAATGCTTTAGGTAACATGGTCATTTTAACTATATTGATTCTTCCAATCCAAGAATGTGGACTATCTTTCTATTTCTTTATATCTTCTTCAATTTCTTTTAATAAGATCTTACAGTTTTCATTATACAGGTCATTCACATGTTCGTTAAATTTGTTACTAGGTATGTTATTCTTTTTGTTGCAATTGCAAAGGAATTATTTTTTCCACTTCTTTTGACACTTCATATTAGAGTATAGGAACGCTATGGAATTTTGAACATTGATTTTGTATCCAGAAACTTTACCGTATTTGCTTCTTGTTTCTAGTAGTGTTCTTGTGGAATCTTTAGGGTTTTCTATATAGAGAATCATGTCATCTGCAAATATTGACAATTTGACTTCTTTTTTTCCTATTTGAATGCCTTTTATATCTTTCTCTTGCCTGATTGCACTTGCTAGGACCTCCAATGTTGTATTGAAGAACAGTGGCAATAGTGAACAGCCGTGCCTTAGAGGGAAGGTTTTTAGTTTTTCACAATTAATGTTGGCTGAGGGTTTGTCATAGATGGCTTTTATTATGTAATTTCTATTGACTCCTGGACATTGTAAATGATACATAATAGAGATTCTAGATTTTGTTATCTTCATCTAAAGATTGTTAGTTTTGCTCTAGCATAAAACTTACTTGCCTAGCCTCACAATTTAAACTCTATCTCTCCTTTAGCACTGAAATCTCTGCTCAGTCTTTTCAGCCTTTTATTTTTTGCATTCTTCTTGGTCATTGTAAATCAAAGATCAGAGGTCAGACAAGGCATTTGGCAATTTTTTTGCTCAGATTTTAGGGCTTCCTCTCTATAGTAACCTTCTTTTTGTAACCTCCTCCATTTCAAATCTCTCCGGCAGATCTGAAATACATAATCTTACCAACATAGTAAGACTGCATGTTTCTGCTTAAGTTATAGCTGCTATACACTAAGCACGCTGGATAGTACTTTCAAGTGAAAGCTACATGAATGCATTTCATGAATAGTTCCTCTCTTTTAAGATTTAATGTCCCTCTAAATTTTTAACTGCTTTGTAATATGATTTGAAATAGGGAGTGTGATAACTCCCACTTTTTTGTCTCATTTCCTTTGGTTATTCGAGGTCTTTTGTGATTCCATATAAATGTTAGGATTAGTTCTAGTTCTGAGTAGAATGCTATTGATGTTTTAATAGGGATTTCATTGAATCTGTATATTGTTTTAGGTAGTAAAGACATTATCACAATACAAATTCATCTAATCCATGAGAATGATATATTCTTTTATTTATTTGTATCCTCTTCAATTTCTTCAATATCCTATAGTTTTAGAGTATAGATGTTTCAGCTCTTTGGTTAAATTTATTCCTTGATATTTTATGCTTTCTGAAGCAATTGTAAATGGGATTGTTTTCTTATTTTAATTGTAAAATATTTTCAATTGAGTTGACATTCAATATTATGTTAGTTCCAGGTGTACAGCATAGTCATTTGACATTTATATAACTCACAAAGTGACCTCCCCAATAAGTCTAGTACCCACTTGGCTTAATATGGTTATTAACATATTATTAATTATATTCCTTATGCTATTCTTTACGTCCTCATGACTATTTTGTAACCGCCAATTTGTACTTCATAATCCCTTTGTCTTTGTCATATATAACCTTTATAACGTTGAGGTATATTCCTTCTATACCCACTTTGTTGAGAGTTTTTAACATAAAAGGATGTCGAATTTTGTCAAATGCTTGTTTTGCATCCATTGAGATGATCATAAGATTTTTATCCTTTATTCTGTTAATGAGATGTATCATGTTGATTTATTGATTTATGGATATTGAACCATCCTTACATTCCTGAGATAAATCTCACTTGTTCAAAGTGTATAATTCTTTTACTGTATTGTTGAATCTGGTTCGCTAACACTTTTTTGAGAAGTTTTACATGTTCATCGAAAATATTGGCCTGTAATTTCTTTTTTGTAATGTCTTTGGCTTTGGTATTAAGGTAATTCTAGCTTTATAGAATGAGTTGGAAAGGTTCCTTCTTCTTCAATGTTTTGAAATAGTTTAAGAAGAATAAGTATTAATTCTTCTTTAAATGTTTAGTAGAATTCACCCATGAAGCTGTCTGGCCCTTAATTTTTATTTTTGAGGGTTTTTTTTTTTTTTTGCCTCAATTTACTTGCTAGTAATCAGTCTGTTTAGATTTTCGGTTTCTTCCTGGCTCAGTCTTGGAAGGTTATATGCTTCCAGAAATTTATCCATTCCTTCTAGATCTTTGAATTTGTTGGCATATATTTGTTCTTGGTTTTCTTCGACCATTCTTTGTATTTCTGTGCTGTTGGTTGTAATTTCTCATTTATTTATGATTTTATTATTTGGGCTTTTTTTCCTTGATGAGTTTTGCTTAAGATTTGTCAATTTTGTTTATCTTTTCAGAGAACCAGCTCATAGTTTCATTGATCTTTCTATTTTTAAAAATTTCTGTTATATTTATTTCCATTCTGATCTCATCATTTCCTTCTGTTTAGTATTGTTTTTCAATTTGTTGTTATTTTAAATTATTTCAATTATTGAGAAAGGATTTTCTCAATAACTATTTAATCAAAGTTATAAATATTTATTCTTCAAAGGACAAAATGTCAGTAAAAGGCATTCGATTAGTATTTTGTTTATATTTATAGAACCGGTGTGAGTGGACAAAATTCTGCTGTCTACTTATTTGGTCATAACTGAAATCTCTACAATATAGTTTAAATAATTAATTTTTCCCTCATTAGTTTAAGCATTTAACTACTACTCGTCAGATCCTTATTAGACAGAGGATACAAAAGTTTATAACACACAGTTTTGGCCCTCAAGCAGAAAAATGCATAAATAATATTGTATATACCATGAATATATATACCAAATGTCTTGGCTTACTTGAATCACTGAGTTTATATCTATTTCCTCATCTACTTATTATAGTTCCCATTATATTCTCAAAAGTGTCTTTGTTTGGACAATAAATTATATAGTCATTTATTGTATTCAAACTTGAAGAAACTTATTTTCTAAGTGGAACTTGAATATATAAACTTTTAACAATGTAAATGAAATAGTTAAAATATCTGCCTATACAATTTGAGTTTGTCAAGTGAATTATGAATTCAGGTTTAAGATTTTATAAATATAATGTACTAATTTAGAATTTTTTATTTTCACTTTTTATTAACCAAATTTTATTTAAACTATTCACATATATATTTAATATTTGTATTTTACAGTAGTGTTTTTTTAGTCACCTAATATAATTTTTCAAAATGAACATATCAATTATTTGCAATACATCTCTTTTGGGGAATTTTATGCATGAGGTAGAAATTTTAAGGCTTCATATAACACAGAAAAATCCCCTTTCATTCATTATATAGACATATATTTGAGATCTTCATTCACCAAATATTCTAGTGGTATTAAAAGGTCATTTTTAAAAATGGGTAAGTTAAAGGCTTTTTAAACTTCTAATATTTGCAATTGCAAAGTCTTACATGACCCGACCCTCTCCCCCCCTTCCCACCCCCCGCCCCGAGGAATAAGTACTAATTCTGAGTTAAATCACTTTCTCTTTTTTCTCTCAATCAAGTGAGAATAAACACCCCAAATTAGCACCATTGGAGGTATTTCAGACTTGTGTGTCCTCACCAAAAAATACTTTGTAATTTAAAATAAAAACTGAGTGTTACCCAGCAATGAAATACTTTCTAAGGATTAAATATAAAGGACACTTTCTTTTCAAAGAGATTAATTCACATAAAAACTTGGTCAGGTGTTTGGACATATAGGAAAATTAGAAAAATGTAGTGGATGCTGTGATGGAGGACTATATGAAATTTGGGGGGAGAGCAATTGGAAAGAACTAAGTCTTAAAATTTCTTCAATAGGTGAAAGAAGAAAGGAAAAGAGAGTGTTCCAAGAAGATGGAAGAGCAAGGAAAATGAGTGAGAAAATGGTGCTTCCTGGACCTGACAATGCCTGGAGCCTGGGAATCATGTGGAAGGAAAATTGGGAGATAGGCCTAGTGGGACTCAATACAGGTATGACTAATTAGCTTCCAAACCTCAAACTGAGACATATGGTCAGACAACAGATATTTTCTGATTTATCAATTTATTTACTAGAAAATTCTGACAAGACATAGCTTATAGGCCATGTTTAATTATTCATTTAAGAAATTGCTTTTACTGAAGAGATGAGATCTTTATGATATTAGTCTATTAGATGTGTGGGTCATAATTGCCATATCTCAAAACACTTCAATGAAATATAGAAGACATTTTGAACTTTAAAGACAAAATGAGAAGTCATCTTGCACATTTATACTTTTTAGCATACAGTATGGTAAATGTTAAGAGACTTTTCACCCAACATCCTTATGAGAAGTACCATGAACAATCAGCAGTAAATCATACACAGAGGAGAGACAAGAAATGATCTAGTATCTCCTTGCTTGATCTTACATCTTTCTCCAGCTAACACCGTTTTTTTATGTCCTTTTTTCTTTCTTTTTGGGAGA
>NW_006432669.1:8237219-8242987 GCF_000325575.1 Pteropus alecto
TGCTTTGCTTCCTTCATGAGCCCTCCACAATCTATTCTGATCGGGATTTCATCCTCTCTACCCATTTAAACTGCTCTTGTCAAGGTCATCAACTAGCAGTAAAGGTAATCAGCAAATATCATGTGAGATTGCTGAGAGATTGAATTAGATGAGAATGGATAGGTATGGTGAGTTGGAAATAGGTAACATAATAAGAACAAGTGAAAGAAATATTGGAAATATCTGCCAAAACTTATTTCAAATAACGAAGTACTTTACAACTCTGGAAAATGGTAGTGGCTAATACAAACAGCACAGTATGCCATAGCCCAGGACAAGAGCAGTTTTCTTGAGAAAATCTCATGAACTCAGTCAATGAATATACTTACTGGTAGTACACATAATTAAGAACTCCATGGGTGTTACATCAGGAAGAGCAGATATTGTTGTCCTTGTCCACATTGTAGAGACAGAGTTCCAAGAACTAGTTATCCAAGACTACTCAGTTTCTTCTTACTTATGACACTTTTAGAACCATGAAAGTTAATACCTATTTACAATAAAAATACAGAAAATATCTAAAATATAAAATAGAAAATAAAAATCATATAATTCCATGACTCAGAAATATGGGTCATGGGTCCAAGCCCAGAGTATTTTGTTCCTCCAAGATTTTGATGTAATAATTTCCAAACTAATAGTGAAATCTTGAGTCATTTACCTGTGAGATACATTAATATAAGTAGATGTGAAAAGAAACCAGAAGCTCCTTATAAAATGTACTTTTCCTTTTTTCAGTACAGCAGATCCTTGAATAATGTCACTTCGTTCAATGTCATTTTATTATGTTAATGAGATGTATAGAGACTTAACTCTTATTTATATCAATTAGCCTATGGTAAAATTGGTTTCACTGTATGTTGTTTTCCATAAAGTAGCAGAATCTATTGATGATATTAAGCGAGGGCTTACTATATTTAAAGCAAAGCTATACAAGTAATTAGACAATTTCCTACCAATATATCTATCAGTGCCCTAATCTCTGTCAGTTATGCTTTTTCTTTTCTTTTCATTTTCATTTTTTTTTTTTAGATGGAGAAAGAATGAAGGCTTGACCAAACCCAGTAGTACCCATGGCATGTAGAAGGACGTAATGGGTGCATCTGGAGACAGCATCTTGGTGTGGATATTGGTATTCTTCTCACAGGCAGTGGTAGCTATAGGGCAGCTCCAAAGGGCTGGAATACATATGCAAGGAGTATATATAGACAAATTGGAGCTGTCACAGGGGTAAATATATGTGAGTGGCTATATAGATATATGTAAGTGGATATATAGGAGTAGATATATGTGAGTAGATAATAGAGTGGACATATGTGAGACTGTAGCTGATTGGCTGGATTATAAACTTGTTCCCCTTTGAGAAATGCTTTGAATCAAAGCCATTTACTTGAAAGCCTTCTGACATCAAAAGTTTTGTTTTTGTTTTATATTTCACATGATAGTTAAACAAATAAAATAATAGTAATAATATCTATTTGATTGCCCTGGGTCCTATAAATGTTGGTTTCTTGGAGCAAATTTTCCATTTGATTCTCTCACTATGAGTATCTGAGTAAAAACAATGCTCTACCTAATGTTGTGGTGCCCATAAAACAGGTAGCACATGGTTACATGGTAAACCTCCTGTATGAGGTTCTGTAGTCAACAAGGATGTTTGTCAAAATTATGCCAAAACTATAGCATTTATATTTTTCTATGTGGCTTGCCATCCATTTTCATATAGATACAATGTAAAGATCTCACTCTGTTCCAAGGTATATAGACAGTGGAGCATTCTTTCATTCTTTCTACTCCCGCGGTGAAGCAGGATAAGGAAAACTGGCTGAGCACAGACCACTCCAAGCATCTCAAAGAGGCAACAATTATTGAGTAATAATAGACACTTTGCAGCTATGGTTGAGGGAATTAATTCTTCTTGCAGAACTACTGCAAAGACTAAGGCTGTAGACCAATAGCTGTAAGCCCATCAGTGTAAGGAATCAACATCCCAGAAAAGACCTGCTCAGGAAAAGACAAAGAAGATCAATAACATGAGTGACATGAGAAGAAAAGAGAATATTTATTTAGCCACACTAGGCAAAAAGGTTTTTACCAGTTACTCAGTGAAGTGGTATGAAGTTTAGAGCTCTACTCCAAACAATTTATTATGCTAAAATTAATATAATAGGGCATATATGCATAGTATTCAGCCTGTTCAACTAATACATTCTATTATATTCATAAATTTCTACATTAACAGAGACCAACCTCTACAAGTTTTATTTTGGCTAGGTATTTAGGCCTAGTGTACATCCCTTATTGCAGTAAAGATTTTATTATTTAGACTAGGCAGGCCAGATGTGGTTTACCTAAATGCATGTGTGAGAGGGTTCTGGGGAGTGGTGCATGTTGTACCTTTCCCTCCATCAATGAAAGAGTTCATGGTAATGATTTCTGAAGCTATGACAAATGGAACACCCTCTCCCTACCTCTGTCTACTCCTCTCCATTCTCCCACTCTCCCTGAGGAGTTATAAATATTAGTGTACAAACTCAGAGTATAGGAAGCATAGCTCTACAATTCAATTTCTTTATGAGTTCTATATCCTGCTGATCTTGCAGGAACAGCTTGTTCCCTTGCCCCTTCCCCAAATCGTGCTGTTTTTTGGGTGATATTCTCTAGGTGGGGTGTGTGTATGAAACTCTCTGATCCTTTTTTCATGGTCTTAATCCATGAGGATCTTCAATCTCCATTGCTTCAGCACTGCATTTTGGAATAGAAATTTTTTTGCAATACTGCCTATTTCATGTGTACAAATGCACCACACAAATCTTTCTTTTCTGAGATTTGATCTTCTCTCAACAATGCTGCCAGAAAGCTAGATAGAGGGTGGACCCATAGAAGCTTTCATTCTCTCTCCCTATCTTCTCCAGCCCAGGAGAATGTCATTCTAGTAAACGAATGGGGTTGGGTTGGGAAACCTTCTTCCAAATACTTGGTCTATACATTAACTTCTCTTTGATCTTTAGGGAAGCAAAAGCCACAAAAACTTTTTTCTCCCTGACACATGCCTTGCCTAAAGCAATGAATACAGAGCCAGTCACAAACCAAGCTAAAAAATTATGGGAAAAGGGAAAGGGGAAATTTAGACAAAAATAACATGTACATCAATATTTCAAAATATGAATCCACTTACAATTTTTGGCCCATGTAACTATTTGTTATGGCAGGTTTCTAAGCAATTCCTACTATTGTATTTAGCATCCTGATGTTGTATTTAGCAAAGCCTGCAAAACCAGGCTCAAAAAATATCGAGAACTGTATTATTGGACTTGCCTACACCCTCAGTCTGGACATTGTAAAGGAACAAAATGGAGAATAGCAGCTCATTGCTTCCCTCTGTTATGATTAGTACCAAGAGCATGGGTGCAGCAGTTAGAAAAACCAGCAGTCAAATCTCTTTCTACTCACTAGTTATGTGACCTTGGGTAAGTCATTTATTTATTGTTGTCACACATTTGGACAGCAATTTCCTTGAAGAAAGGGATCATGTTTGTTTGTTTTCATCTTTACATCCTCAGAGATGAGCACAATAATGACATACAATATATGTGGAATGAATGTACATATATTAACATTTCAGAACTTTTAGCTTTCAGAACATACCAGTACAAAATAACATCAGCTGCTGCTAAGAGGATTTAGTGAAACTCCACATGTAAATAAGTCTGATAAACCCTAGAAGAACAGGCATTCAATAGATGGTAACTTCCTCCTTCCTTTCCTTTCCCCCTTTCTTTTGTCTTTTCTTCCATATTTCATTACTCAGTGAGTATCCATAATCTGTTTTTATTTTCACAATAGGTATAGTGTCCCTCTGTTGATAGACATACAACAGATTATACTAGTTATGTCTTCCCTTGAATGAAGTCGAGCTATTTACTCCCTTATACTTCTAATCTGTCATCTATCTATACTCAATCATTTGATTTATTTATCAGCCTAAAGTTTTTCTTTTCATATTTTTTAGTTTTGACAACTCATCCCAAAGAATGATACTTTCTAAATAAGGTTATCTGGCTTAAGATTTATATGTATGCATTTCATTTTATCACAGTAGTTGAATTCTTTACCGGGTGAAATATTGAGTGAGTAATGGCCCTTTCTGTACTTTAGAACAGTGATTCTAAACTTTGTTTCATAAATAAAACTTTCCTTTGCCTGCAGATAAATGCTAAATATAATTATATTTTTCTAAGGTCAGAGTAATAAATATAATTCAAAATCATATTTACCTTATAAGAAAATCAGTCAATAAGACAAATAAGACTTTCTTCAATAAATACAAATATTTGGAGTTGGGAGTTGTGATACCAGTTTTACAATTTTATATTAGTCTCAGAAACCTATTTATTCCTGTATTTCACTTGACTCAATGTTTGGGATTATCCTGATTATCACAGATAAATAATTTCAAATTATATGAGTTATGTCTTTGTATTCATTTTGATATCATAGATACACTTCAAATATTTAATCTAAGATCTGCACACAAACCAGATAATCTAGTTTCATAAGTTAATATATTGGTGCCCTCTGATATCTTTTGAGGAAAAGTTTACTATAGTTTTATAAAATAGTTAAAAGATTCTTAATCTAGAATTAGAATCAAACTTTGAAAATAATTTTTATACTGAAACCTTGATGATAAGTTACACTTAAAGTTATTTCAAAACTCATTGACTAAAATATTCAATGTTGTTTGCTCCAGGTTGGAAAATTGAAAACCTTTGGAAAAAACTGGCGTTCGATTATTTTTGATAGGTATTTTTATGCCCATAAAGATACCATGCAATTGTAATGATAAATAATAGCTACTTATTGTTAAGGATGCACTCTGAAACAATTATTTTATATTTATATTATTATTATAAAAATGCTGCAAAATAGGCATTTTATTATTTCCAATCTAGATTTGAAGAGAGGGTTATTAAATTGCTTCAGATTAAACTACTAGTTTTAAGTTAGAGGTTCGTACATCTACATACCTTTGAAGCTCACAATCCCCATCTACAGGGCTCTAGGTCTGCAGCATTAATGCAGCCCGTGCCCTGGTAATATGTGAGCCTGTATTCACTGAGCATGTGGTCTATGATGTCCTGTTTCTTCATTGCTTATTAAAAGCAAATGATTAGAATTTATAATTTTAAGAATATGGAGAACATTTTATTCATATCAATCTCTCTCCGAGAAGATGCAATATTTTTTTCTTTTAAACGTAATATGACCTGGAAAATCTCAAAAGAGTAGAAGCAGAACTCCTTCTACCACCTGGCTGGGCTGACTCCAAGTTTTCGGAGGAGGAGTAAAGCAACTCTGCATTACTGATGGAGAATGAGGAGGTGAGTAGTATAGGAGAAATTTTTTTTTTTTTTAAATCTCAAAGCAGAAGTGTGTGATGAACTTAATATTTTGTTCCTATTTTTATCTTTTTTGACTCAAATGATTTTTTTTGAACAAAATTAAGATGACCTCAGTAATCTTTATTTGCGGCCTTCAGAGTACACTTGGGTAATTGAGAGTTTAGGAAAGTTTAAAATGGTAGAGGTCAGGATTTGAACCTGAGCAGTCAGGTTCCACAGCCTGCCTTCTTAGCTGCTCTCCCCATTTGTCTTCCATGATGATAAATGTAGTATTCCTAAGATCACTCATTTCCTAAGAGTTATCAACTCTTTATATTATATAAC
>NW_006432669.1:8243047-8247825 GCF_000325575.1 Pteropus alecto
TTGAAATATTGCAGGAAGTTGGGTTAGATAGTTTTTAGGTATATTTCTAATCTCATGTTTTAATACTAGGGTTTTTACCTCCTGAGGTTCATGGACTCTTAGTTGGGTTGCAAGAGGTCTGTAAACTCTCAAAATATTATGCAAGATATTATAAGCTCGTGTTAAGGATCATTTTATTCAAATGTATTTGTTGATTGTAAATATCAAACTCTAAGTATAACCTCTTTTTTCTTAAATTATTAGCAATAATGATATTTGAGAAAGATTATCAATTAAAATGGAATAAGATCTTTAATGTTACTAGAGTAACAGATAATATAACTTGCTTTGTTTTGTAATGGCTTATAGTTCACAAAGTGATTTTTTTTCATATATTGTCTCATTTAGTCCCAGTGCCAATCCTATGAGGTAGAGAGTATTATTACTAGTTTTATAAGTGAGGAAACAGATTTGGAGCTAGGCCCAATTCATATCACTATTAAGTAAAGGAATTAGGACTCAAATCCAGGTTTATTAACATCCAACCCCAACCAATTTGAACATTAATATGATTCATCTATTTCTTTATCTATTCTTTACAGCTTTATTGAGGAATAATGGACCAAAAAAAGTATGTATTTCAAATTTGATGTTTTGACATTTATATACATCTATGAAACCATGACAGTCAAGAGAATGAACATAGGCTTCATCTCAAAGTTACTTCAGGACTCAGTAATTTCTCTTGCCCATGCTTTCTGATCTTCCCAGCCCTAGGCCACCACTGATTTTCTTTCTGTGACTATAGATTAGTTTGCACTTTTAGAATTTTATATAAATGGAATCATATGTGTATATTCTTTCTCTTATGATATTTCACTCAGCATAATCATCTTCAAATTCATCAATGTTGTTTCTTGCTTGTATCAGTATTTCATCATTTTATTGCTGAGTAGTCTTCTATTTTATGAATATACCACAGTTGGTTTATTTGTTTACTTGTTAATGGACCTTTGTGTTGTTTCAGTGTTTGGTTATTACAAACAAAAAAATCTATGAATATTCATGAACAAATCTTTGCATGGAAATATGCTTTCATTTCTCTTAGGTAAAATACCTAGCAGTAGAAAGCCTGGATTACATGGTAGATAAGTAATTAGGCTTTTTAATTATAGCCATTCTAATAGATATGTAGTGGTATCTTGTGATTTGGATTTAATGAATAATAATGTTGAATATCTTTTGTCTGCTTATTTGTCATTACTATATTTTTTTGTGCAGTGTTCAAATCTTTGCCCATTTTTTGTTTGTTTTATTATTATTAGCTTTTTAGAATTCTTTATATATTCTAAACTCCAAGTTCTTTATCAGATATATGATTTTCAATTAGTTTTTCCCAGGCTGTTGTTTCTTTTAATATTTTTTTTAAAGAACAGATGTTTTTAATTTTCATAAAGTTCAATGTATAACTTTTCCCATTATTGATTATACTGTTGGTGCCACATATAAGAACTAGTTGCCTAATAAAAGGTCACAAAGATTTTCTTCTACATTTTCTTCTAAAAGTTTTATAGTTTTATGTTTTACATTTAGGACTATGATCCTTTTTGAATCAATTTTTGTGTTTGGTAAAAATTATAAATCAAAATTTATTTTTTAAACATATGGATATCTAATTGTTCCAGCAACCATTTGTTATGTGTGAGTATATTTCTGGATTCTCCATTCTGCTTCATAAGTCTATGTCTCTATTTTTATGCTAATACCACACTTTCTTGGTTACTGAAGTATTATAATAAATCTTGAAGACATGCAGCGTTCTTTTTCAAAGTTATTTTGACTGTAATAGGTCCTGTGCATTTCCATATGAAGTTTAAAATTAGATTGTTAATTTCTACTAAAAAAGTGTATTGATATTTTTGTTTTAATTGTATCAAATCTATAGATCAGTTTGAGGAGAATTGACATACGAAAAATATTATGTCCAACCCATGAGCATAACCTACCAATATATCTCTCTATTCATTTAGATCTCCTTTGATATTTCTAAGCTTTTCTGGATGGATTTTTAATTGTTTTTTTTTAAATTTTACTGGCTATAGACTCTTGTGCAGAAATGTTAAACAGAGTGATGAGAGCAGACATCCTTGTTTGTTCTTAATCTTAGGGAGATAGCACTCAGTCTTTCACCATTAAGGTTATTTATTTTCTTCCTAGGTTAACCCTTTCCTTGTCCTTTGGCTAGACAGATTAAGATTTTCTGGGGGCTTTTGTTGTTCATGACTGTTGGTATTTATAGATTGCTAGCTTCCTCAGTGTAGTCTGGGATGTATGAAGCAGAAAGAAAAGCCATGGAACTCACCACCATGTTGTACTTTCAGTTTCAATGTCCCAGTATGCCTTACGCTCTCCAGCTTTCAGTGTTTTAATATTCGTTTTATATGTAATCACCAGGGTTTTATTGTAATTAGTAGAAAGAATTAGGAAAAAAAAATGTCTACTTCACTTTTTTAGAAGTCTTAAATGCTAAAAAATAAATATATATTTACCTATTTATTGACCATGTCCTTACATTTTTCTTTCTTTGTGTAGATCCATGTTTTCATCTGGTATCTTTTTTTCTATTCCCTAAAGAACGTTCTTTAATATTTCTTGAACATATGGAATACAATTATAAGCCCTCACTTAATATCCTTTTCTGTAACTTCTAACATCTATGTTGGTTCTTGGTTGTTTTGATTGATTGATTTATCTCCACTTTATGATTCATATCATCTTATTTTTTTCTGCCAATTCTGATTGGATGCCTAGCATTGTACATTTTATCATTTTGGGTGCTGAATATTTTTATATTGCTATAAATATTCTTGAGATTTGTTCTGGGATGCAGTTAAGTAACTTGAAAACAGAATGATCATTTTTGGTGTTGCTTTCCAAATGTGTTAGGTAAGAGCAGAGCTGTCGTTTATCTAGTCTAATTATTTTGCACTATCGAGGAAAGACACTTCTGGTACTCAGTACACTCAGCATTATTGCCGTCTTGTGTGAATGTTCAGCACTGTACCTTCTAAGTCATTTGGCTGTTTTCCTCACTGCTTTGGGTAGTGTTCTAATATATGTAAATTTATTAATACTCTGCTGTATTCTCAAGGGGATGCTATGGAGACATCTAGAGGTTTCTCTTTGTGCAGCTTTCTCTTGTTCAGTACTCTGTCCTGCCAACTCCAGCTACTTTGATCTCTCTGGAAACTCTAGTCCATCTTCTCATCTCTGAGAGTCTTCCAAGTTCTGCCTAGGTTTCCCCTCCCTCTGTTATAGCTTAGAAATAATCTCAAAGTAGTAAGGTAAAGAATTTGTAGGGCTCACTTCATTTGTTTCCAGTCTCTGCTTTTTGTTGCCTAATGTTCAGTGCTTGACACCATTGTTTCATATTTTGTCCAGTTTTTGGTTATTTCAGACAGAGAGGTAAATCTAGACTTTTTACTCTATTTTATCTAGAAGCAGAAATCTCTCACCCTTTTATTGCTCTTCTTAGTCAACTCAAGGTCTAAAAAAAGAAGAAAGAAAAGTACTCATTTATTTTGCCCATGCTAAATTGCATATTCACGACAAACCTTTCTGTCTGTAAAATTTTTATATGCTGGAGCAAGAACTATGTCCTATCCAATGTAACAATCCTATTGCCTCATACAATTGCTAGTAGATAATATTTACTCTATAAGTGATTGGATAAATGAATCAATGAACAAATAAATATATAAAATCCCAGCTGTACTAGGAGAAGGAGATGCAAACAGCATGTTTATATAGCACATACTAATTTGAAAATTCCTTTCATAATATAATTAAAGTAGAAATGGCAAAAGGCATGTGGAAAAGAAATGCAAGGAAGACTAACAGAAGTGATTAACTACTGCTTAGAAGCGAGGTTTGGACCTGGGCTTCCCCAAAATAAAAAAAAAAGCATGCTGCATGTAAGAGTTTTGAATATTGCCTCCTGGCCATTGCCCATCCCAAGGGTGTAGGGTGCCATACTCTCAAGTCCACCCATTTTTACCTTAAGTATAATCTCTCTTTTTCTCTCTCTATTCTCTCTCTTCCTCTCCCTCTCTCTCTCTCTCCTCTTCCTCCCCCTCCTCCTCCTCTCCCCTCCCCTCCTCTCTCCTGCCTCCCTCTCCCTCTCCCTTCCCCCTTCTCTTCTGATTTTATATGTGCTATATTTAGAGAACTTAAAACTCATTACCCAAATAATTTTGTTGATAAGATTTGGTGGGAACAGGTTAAATACAAATCTAACAAGAGCAGAGGGTGGTATCTGTGACTTAAAAATTGGAAAAGATTATCACTAAGGCTCTTTTAGCTCTGCGTTTTTACTTGGAGAATCCAAAAGTCAGTGAGCAGTTCTCTAGATAACACTAACAGTGCTCTTTTTCACTTACTACTTATTATTTACAGCAGCATTATTTCACATTATTTTTCTCTTAATCTGGTAGTCTTCCAAAGAATTACTTTAAGATGTTTAATATGCCTCAAAGTAATCCTTACTTTAAGATGTCATTAGTTTAGAAACATTTTATATTTTTAGTACTATATTTGTTACTTTTTAAATGTTACTTTTCCATGGCTGCAAACTGAGGCCTTATTTAAAAACAAATAAAGCTTAGGGGCAAAATTACATTACCAAAATAACAGCTGTGCATATGAAGGCTTGTGGTCTATTTTTTTTATTTCTCTCAATTAATATAACAGTGTTCTCAAAAAAAAAAAAAAAAAAAAAAAAAACAGAGAAAAACAAACAA
>NW_006432669.1:8249465-8272203 GCF_000325575.1 Pteropus alecto
CCAGAGTAAAACAAACCACAGAAATCATTGCCTTTTTGAAGTTAATTTTTCCATGAAAACTATGACAGGTCAGGACACCCTTGTGTATTTTTATACCTGCCCATCTTGATATATGCCCAATATTTTCTCCTGCCTTTAATTCTGTAAACATTCTATCCTTAGTTAGTGCTTATTTTTGATGCAATCAAATCCATGGAACACCTGTCTCTGTGGATGAGAAGAGTGAGTCATTTGGGAGGACGGTCACATTAACTCTTGGAAGACACAAAGGATAATTTATAAAATTGAGTTTTTGAGGATATAACTTGATGCCCTCATGACTAAAAAGAACATGGATCTCCTGAAAGAGGTCATCTGCTCATTCTCACTAAGGGGTTGCAGAGCCATTAAATGCCAAATTAAACTCTGGAGTTATTGCTGCAGAGTTTTGTAAAGCAGTTGTAACAAATAGTTGTTAAGAAGTACAATTCAGAATGTTTATTCTCTAGCTGCTTCTATGTGGTTGCAAATCAGCCTGGTTGAACATGTTTGTATCTTGCTGTTCTGCTTCACTTTTGGAAATGCAGTTTCATCTCTAGTGTAGATCTCATCTGTATTTTAGGGACACATATCTGAGAAATAACCAAATAAACATTACTCCATTGAGTTGTGGCTTTTGATTTCCAGTGGAAATGGCACTCTTCATTTTGTCACTGAGTTCTTTTCCTAGTAGTATACTGAAAGGGGAAAAGAGCATAAAAATGAATGATAAAAGCCAGCCCTCTGATGGAGCAGGGCAAAGAGAACACAGTGTCAGGATGGCATTTCATAATGATAAGGAAAAAGCAATTTGTTCGTCTAGGTGAGTGCTTTATCCTCTGGGGTGTGTAACCTGAAGAAGGTAAATTACTTTTTCCTGGTACCACTTGGTATCCAAAAGGAGGTAATTTACCTCATAATGTCAAGACACCCTGCTGCCATGAAAGTAGTTATATCCCTAGCTTGCTACACAAAGAGGGCTTGGCTCACAGTCAAGATGACTCCTTCATAAATACTCAATGCAAGGCAGAGATGTTTCAGAGCATGAGAACAAGTGTACAAATGAATAGATAATTTTTTTAGGGGGTAGATAGAAGTATGCATTAGCCCCTCCAGTGATTGCAATTTAACTGCACTGTTTCCTTGGAAACAGATTTTTCCCCCCATTCTAAATGGTTAAAAGAAAAGTAAACTTTTCTCACCATTCTGTAGGACTATGGTTCAGTTTTCCACATGCCTCACAGCTGGAGGCTGTAGAGATGACTTCTTCTACTTGCTGTTCTAAGACCCTGCATGTAGAAAGGAGGTTTGGTCAGTTGAAGACCCTGAGACAAGCCTATCTCTTCAGAGACAGTTATTCAACTCATTGTAAAGTGACTGATAACAAAAGAGCATCTCATAAGCAGAGTAGCCTTATTTGAACTCCTTCTTTATGATTAAAGAAATAGTTTATTTCTGGGCTGGGAATTTATTACTTTTGCTATATCTTTTGATATAGAGCTTTAAGGAAAGTAGCAATGAATATTAATATTCACACTTAGACATCTTTAAACAGTCACACTGCTCAAAGCCATTCAAACTAAATGTCTAAAAGCTCAGTTTTGTCATATCTTTCTTTCATAAACTGACAAGATTACACTGCCATTTTGGTATGTGTGAAACTCGAGGGGAACAGGATTGTGGACATAGATGGAAAGTAGGGATATCACTTTTTCATTCATTCATTCATTTATTCATTCATTCATTTCTTTACTTACTCAATATTTATTGGGAACCTATCATGTGCTAGATACTGTGATAAATGCTGGGGTTATAACATAAACATCACAAACACAATCATAGTATAGACATTCTGGAGTTTCTAGTTTAGTTAGGTACATGAGCATTAAAGAAGAATCCACACAAATAATTAGAATTTTAATAAGTCCTATGCAGGTAAAGTAAAGGGTACTATAAAAGATATAGTAGCGGGCCTTAATTTACTCTGGGGGGGTGTCAATGAAAGCTTTGTTTTTCAAACTGGGTTCAAAGAATAAGTGGAGGTAACAAGGATGAGGTGGGAGATGGAAATTCATGGTACTGAAACTAAATTAGGCAGAGGTAGTAAGGAAAGAACAAGCTTGAAGTAGTCAAATAACTAAAGGGGAGTCAATGTGTTGAAGAAAATTGACTAAAGGAAGAAAAGCTTAAGATGAGATTTATTGGTTTGTTTGTTTAGTAAACATTTTTATAGCATTGATTCTGTTCCAGGAACAGCTGTGTTTTACAAAGATTTATCAGTTGAATCCTTATAATAATCCTACTACAAGATATGTACCATTATTATCCCCATTTTATAAATGTGGAAATGAAGAGACAGAGTTTTATTATGAGATCAGAGAACATATCATCAAGAAACTGAAAAGTCATGTGAAATATTTAAAATTTTGTCTATAGGAATTTATAGAATGGTTTTAAGAAGAGGGATGCCTTCATCAATTTTTAATTTTAATTATAGATCTCTGATCAATGCCTAAACTATAAGACTGAGAGATAAGGAGTCTAGCAAGAATGGATGAGCAAATCAGCTAGAAGGCAAATGCGGTACCCTGGGAGAGAGATGATAGCAATAGTTGCTGGCAATGCAAAGGAATGGACGGAGTCAAGAAATGTTTCAGGAATTGAAGGGATAGGACTTGGAGATGGACTAGATGTGGTCTGTGGTTGTGGGATGGAAAAGTCAGGGATGCTTTTTCAGGTCTATGTCATAAATAGATAGTTAGATAGAGGACCGTTCACCGGTTTCGGGAATACAGGCAAAGAAACATGTTGTGATAGTGGGGACAGAGAACCACAAATTATGTTTCACCTATAATGAGTTTGAAGTTTCTAGGCTATATTTATATTAAGATGTAGAGAAAATATATGAATTTGAAATAATAAAATTCTAAAGCAAGATCTGAGAATATATGTATATTAAGAAGTTATTTAGCATTTATTTATTAAACTTTCAACTTACTTGTTTCTTCTCTAGACTCTAATGTAGATACAAAGAAATATAAGACAATATTTAAGAAGTTCCAATGTAATGATATAGTCCATAAAAGTAGTAAGAGTTTTGAGATCACAGAAACTTCACACAGATGATAGCACTGGGATGTTTATATTACCTCTGTATAATTGGTTAATGTAGGCAGAAATGAGGCTGGAGAGAGGCAAGGTAATAACAAAAAGATTCATAGTCATCATTTTATGATCTTTCAATAGCACATATTGTTGGCAACTTATATTCTGAATTTTCAGTATTTTAACAAAATTGTGAAAGGTCTTTATTTTATTCTTTTATTGAACCTCTGAGGAACACAATCCACCAAACAACCACTAAAAGGTTTCTCCTAAAATTAAGATCTAGAGAATAGTGATGCATTATTCAACATACATCTTTAGCATGTATTTCATTGAGAGGCATGCTTTTATTGTGCCAGATCCATACTGAAGAGCAGTTTAGGTCTTTTTTTCCCACTGTGCCAGGCTACGAAATGGAGCGTCAAATGAACACATCTCTAGAAAAACTAATCCCACCTAAATTTGCTTTGTGATAAGCTATTCCCTTGCCATTTATGGCATCTAATAGAATTTTCTGAGAAAAGAGTAAAAGATTTGAAAGCTATCATCTCTCCTTCAATACTACAGTCTATTTACATGATAAAGTTCTCTTCAGTTTATTTCCTCCTGCTTTTCTATATCTTCCAATAATGTTGCCTTTTCCTACATCTTGCTCCAAGATGCTTTTAAATTTTTCCTTTCATTCATTAATGGATTTGTGACATTTTACTGGCATTGAAGCTGAAGAAGTGTTTGTAAAAAAGGAGGTGTGTGTATATGTGTGTGTACATATATGTGTATGCATGTATATATATGATACTATATCACAAATTTATTTATAAAAATGATAATAAACTATCTTTCCTTTTATTTAATGAGATCTATTCTTTTAATCCATATGGAGTCTGAGGGCAAATTCTCAGGGTCTTGAATATGTGCTCTCTTCTTTGTGAAGTGAGCAGAGGGCTGTGTAAGTAGTCAGTTCTACTTTTGATTCTATCAGGTACATTCTTGGGCTTCTGTTTCCTCAGGAGTTTGAACAAGAGGATCTGCAAAGTTTCTTCTAACTTTAACATTCAATGATACATTTTCTGAGCAGAAGTACTAGTTTATGATAAAATAAAATAAGAAAATCTGCATTTATAGGAGTATAACTTCTTTAAAGATTATCCCTGAAAAGACTACTAATATGAGGGTGTGAGATAAAGCAGATTGTAGGGGAGAATTGTCAGATTTTTCACAACAAAAGCACATGGAAATCAAAAAGAATAATTAACATCTTTGCAGCATTGTTTCTTTTTTACATCAAAAAATAATAATTAAGATGGGAGATGCATAGAAGTACATTTCCTCACCCAGGGATTTTGGGCAACTTAATATAGATTGCCTAATGGTAAAATGGTAGGCTCAAGAATGGTTCTATATGTTCAAACCCCAGGGCCCATAAAGAAAAATCAAGGAATAAATTTAGCCTGGAAAGGGCTAGATGAATACTGGATTTCTGATGTCATACCGCTCAGCTTCAAAATACAATTTACATGTTTTTATTATTTTTCCTTTTGCTTTTTCTATATCGTTGGCCTTAGAAACATTGCTTACTGTCTCCAGAATTTAGACTTTTCAAAGAACTATAGTGAAGAAAAAAAGATAAAGGGAAAAATACTTGTGGCCTATCAGTGATACTCTGAACATAATCCATTATACAGAATTCTATGGGTTATGCTCACACAGAACATGTCTTTATCTTCACACATTCTCCTTCATGTGCAGCATCTCCTAATTTAAACTTTTCATGTCAGTTTTCTTATTCTCACCCACTTTTCCCAGCAAGCACCATTCCTCCTCACGCTGTATGCTACTTCCTTTCTCCCAGATTCTGAAATGTCATGGCTTCAGATTACAGAATGTAAATGCTTTTGAGAAGAAGGGTGGGTCCTAGTCTCAGTGCTTTCTATTTTTAGGAGAAATAGGGAATCTTATAACTGGTAGAGAGGGGCATGAAATTGTAGGATGTTTTCAATTCGGGGCTACAACTGTATTTTTCCTTCAGTATTCAAAATCAAACACACTTCACCACAATATGAATTATTTCCCTTCTGAAATTCCCATAGATTCTACATAAGGAACTCATATTTTTCAAATTAATATAATATTGACACCCCTTCTTGGGATAAAATAACCTCTTACTGCATAGATATATTTGAATTAACTGCCAATGAATTCACTTGGGCCCAAGCTGTATTTCTCTAATCTTAAATTTAGCTCTAGACAACAGGAAGTGATGAAAGAATTTTTAGCTCACCCCCACTCCACTGTACTCACTTACTTAAAAACCCAAAAACATTTGTTGAATGCCAGTTATGCTCTAGGCACTGTTATTTATCTCTGCATTCCCAATGTCTAAGACAGAGCTTCTTCCCCAAAGGAAAAGACAACATTTCTGTGGTTTTTAGTTTTATGAAATCCAATGAAGAAGAAGGTCAACAAAACTGAAAGAGTCTGGGAAAGAAAGCCTCATATATCAACTGAAGACTTCAGTGGACTCTGTGGGATTTGGATATACAAAGGACATAGAGAAGGTGTTCTAGATAAAAAGAAGAGCACATATGGAGGCATAGGGATGTGACTTTCAATAGAGGAAGAGAGTAAGTTGATTCTAGAAGAAGATAAGCACAATATTAAAAATGGCAATGAAACTGAACCTTGTCTATTTGCTAAGCACAGTGCTAGAGTTTTGGAATAAAGAAGTGAATAAAACACAGTTCCTTCCATTAAGGCAGCTTCTAGTCTAGTGATCATAATTCAATTTTTTTTTTAAGTGCAACATGGAGCATCCCTTCCTGCCATCTGCAGCACTACTTTGGAATGGTGGCAAAGAACAAGTTGGAGGAAGCTACATAAGGGGTAAAGTACAATGGTCCACCTGTTGAGAAAAATTGCCCCAAGCCTATACCATGGCCACGCCCTTTCTAGGTATCAGAAAATAAACAATACCACCAAAAAAAACTTTCTCTTTGTCAGCATTCATGCATTCACTTATTTTTAATTTAAAATTTCATCCCTATTGTGTGTCAAGTACCACATTAGAATTCTAGGGATTCTAGAAATGAGCAAGATATATTTATTCTAGGCCCTTCTTGAGTTTATAATATCTCATGGCTAGAAGATGTACAGAGCATTACAGGAATTCATAAGAGAGAGGTATATAACATAGATTTAGGGTAGGACCCTAAAGGGTAAAAAGAGATCTGAGAGGGTTTCTTGGAAGAACCTAAAGTAAGGATAGAGTTTCCTAGACTAAATAAATAAATAAATAAATAAATAAATAAGCAATCCTGAAATAACAGTTCTGTGGAACATAAGCCTCTTCTGTTATAATTTTCTTTGAAATCTATTTTTTAAATATGAACGAACTCATGTGAGAGATGCCATAGACAAATTACACAAGAGAAAAAATAGAGAGGAAACTAATATCAAGGAAAAGATGTTCAACATCATTAGCCATTAGGGAAATGCACATTAAAACCACAATCAGATATAGCATTACATACCTATCTGTAAGGCATTAAGTAAGAAAGTAAGTAAGTAAGTAAGTAAATAAAAGTTGTCCTAGACCTAGGGAACAGCATGTAAGAAGATCTGAAGAGCAAGTAAGGTACATTTAATGGAACTCAGAGAAGTTTATTGTAATATGAATAACCTAGGCCCTTTTAATTTTGCCCAAAAGGCCATCTCCATCTAGTGATATATTCAAAAGAAAAAATGCTAATACCAAAAAGCTTAGAATTGTAGTAAGTTATAGAACCCATAGCAAAATTTTAAAAGTCCTTTTAAGACATTTTTTTCTGTTCAGGTGTCTTAGAAACAGAGCTTGAGGTAGAGAATGGGTGTGTGTGATTCACTCAGAGAATGTTCTTCAGGAAGAAGCAAGGTAACTAAGGAGATAGAGCTGAGAAAGGTAAGGTCTACCTATGGTCTAATCCACTGGGGAAGGAGGATTCTACAGCATAAGCCACACCAGAGAGATCCCCAAAATTCTTTGAGGAAAGAGGCCTGCTCTTTTGTACTCTTAGTTACTGGTAATGGGTAGAAGGAATAATGTTGGTAGCATAATTTCCTTGTTCTGTCTTTTATCATTTTAGCTTTTCCTAGCTTCTTCCTTTGTTTCCATTATCTTGACCATACAAGGATGTCCAGATCTAAGTAATACAAAAGCTCAGTAATGCAAACACAGACTCCTTAGAAAGTTGAAAGGGGAAGAAAATAAGGATACTTATGTTGTGATGTTTTTGCTAGTCTTGCTGGAGTGCAGAGTGGGAGGCAAGGAGCTTAGGGAGAAACTAAGATTGGAGAGGTAAGTAAGAAGCTAGGTGATGGGAAACATAGAAAAGCTTCTAACTGAACTCAGGATGCATTTAGTAAAACAGAGTTTCTCAGAAGAAGGTCTGAAAATGTGGACTGCTCTGTCCCAGTGTGGCTCACAAGACTTGACAGTTTGTGTTGGCCTCTGATTCTTTCAAAGTGAATCATAGATTCCTGAGAGAATCATAAACTTAGTTTTGCTGTTGTCTAGAGGTTAGGGCAAATAATAGTATTTTACTGTCTTGTGATTGGGGTTGGAATGACATACTCCTACAATGTTTTTTTAGAGTCATAAAAATAGCAAAAACTGCCTGGAACTGTATCCTCTACATGTCTCCCATATCTCCTTTACCCCTCAAATTTGTTCTTTCAGAAAGAAATCACTTTATTTATGTATTTGAATTACTATATGTGTTTTATTTTTTAACCACATCAATTGGATATCCTCTCTATGCATTAGAACTTTACTCAAGATAGGGAAGTTCTTTTATTGGTCCTTAGAGCTGAGATGACTTTTATGATGACTATTAATTAACAAGACATCTTTCTTTATGGATAGTACATAGAGAACCTAATTATTTTGTTTAGACAACCAACTCTTAAAATATAATAGTGATTTATTCAGTTTTCTGATTTCTGGAGCATGTGGTCAGATAGTATATGTTTATAAACCATTATTCTGCTTTCAGTATTGTTCTTGACCCTTTTAGATGTTATGATGAAAAAAATATATTTTAAAATCTTACTTCTAAGGAAATAAAAAACTGTTGGGAAGAAATAAAACAAAAGCAAGTTAAAATACCCTATATTCAAGAACAAAACTTACAAACTTGAAGTGTGTTGCCACAAGAGGCACTTCTTTGAGGGGCAAGCATTAGTGTTTCATTTCACAAAGCTGAATGACTAAAAGCATATACACTCCGTTTTCATAAAACATTAGCCAATCAAAATTCTTATAAAATATTATTAAATAGCTCATAATATTCAAGTACTATGAAGTTGTTTTGGAAATAAAACAGATGAACAAGTATAGATAATTGATAAAATTGATAAAAAGTATGATATGAGCTTAATGTTTGTATTCAATCCTCACTAAATCATTTCCAGAACCACACAGAGGAAAGTCTAGAAATACATCCAGTCTGAGGTTAACTCTGAACCCAAGTAAATCAGTCCATCTCATTTCTTCATCACCTGAGGGAGAAAAAAACCTGTATCTGGTATATTGCCATAGGTTTTATGGAGTAGACCCATGTCTTGGAAGGTATGACAGCTGCCGATGGTGATTCCTGAGTCCTGCAGCTTCCCTAGGACATGGTGGTAAGGCAAAGGGCTTCTTCAAGAATACGAGAAGGGTGAGAGGAACTGTCAGAAATAAGGCAGTTGAAGGTAACTGATCTGGAATGCTTATGACCTCTATTTTCACACACCAAAAATGGAAGTTCAGGAAAATCTTCTGTTAAAACACAAAACTTTAAAACTCCTGTTCACAAGAACAATAGGATACCATGTATAGAATTCTTGTTAAAACAAACAAACAAACAAACAAACAAACTGGGAGATAATATTTGCAACATAAATAAAAAATGAAGGATGACTATCCAAAATATATTGAGTTCCTATTTATTAATAAGAAAAAGTAATAATCTTGTGAGAACATAGAAAAAATGTTTTAACAAGTAACACCTCCCCCCCCAAAAAAATAACAAATGGCCAAGAAATTGAACATGCCAAGCTTGTTTCTGCCTAATTGTTTTCACTTGCAATTTCTTCTGCTTGAAACCCTATTGCCTAAAGATATCCACATGGCTCATTCTCTCACTTTATTTCAGATCTCTGTTTTAATGTCCTATTGTCACAGATACCTTCTATGCCCACCCTATATAAGATATCGTGCTCCCAGGAAAAGAAATGACATGGATGATAGAGTTTCTATTCATCCCTCTGGCGACCAAATCAAAGTTGTGATAAACAAGGAGAAAGCAGCAAGGAAAAATTAATTGCCTGGAATCTAGATGAACAAGCCATACAGCTAGGGAGAAATCCAAGAAATCACCCTGCAACAGCAGAAGGTAGGACAGGGTGAGGATGTGGGGCTGCTCAGTCTCCAGCAGCTGAGTGAGACAGATGCTGTGGCAGTGGCAGACTCCTTTTAAAGGGGACGCATCCACGAGTGGATTTTTGTGGTGATGGACCTGCTCACTCAGAGCACCAGTACCAATTCAGCTGTGCACAGTGGGCACCAGGGACTTACAGGGAGACACTATTGGAGTGAGGGCTTAGGCAAGACTCGCTCTGTACAGAAGTGCCAGTGGTATCCATTGTTCCCTGTTGAGCCCTCCCCACTCTCAGTGTGCGGACATGGTGCCCCATAGTGGAGATGTCATCAAATTAGATAACAGAGGTCGCTCTGCTCAGAGGATTTCCTGAAATTCCACTTCCCCCAATTTGTGGCCCCACCCTAGCCACATCCAGATATATCCTCAGCATGTCAGGTGCTCCTTGCTGAGCAGCACCTAGACTCACACTGGAGGCAGCTGGCCTTGGTTTCTGGTGTGGCCTTTTGAGGCAACTATACGCACAGCATCTGTGGATTGCTTGCTGAATCTTAACAGGTGGCCTCCAAGGGGTAAAGGCTTGGGCTAAGTTTGGCCTGCAGCTGAACCCCTCTCAGGACCGTGCCACAGGATACCTACTTAACAAATCCACACTAATAAGACTGAGAGTCTTAGGAGCTTTGCTTAGTACATAGAAACAGACATGGAAAGGCAGCCAAAATGGGACGATAAAGAAGCAGAAACCATATGAGAGAACAGAACAGAGATCCAGATATAATGGAGTCAAGTAATCCAGCAGATGCAGAGTTCAAAACACTGGTTATAAAGACGCTCAATGAACTTCATAAATTCACTGAGAACTTCAACAAAAAGATAAAAAACATAAAAATGGAAATGGATATCATAAAAGGAAACCAGTCCGAAATGAAGAACACAGTATCTGAGATGAGAAGTATATTAAATGGAATAAACAAAGGAATAAACAAAGTGAATAAAGAAAAGGATCAAATGCCCTATCAAGAGGACAGGAAAGCCAAGGACATGTAACAGAAGTGCAAGATATAGGATGCCAAGACTATAAAAATAATTTAAGGAGCATATGAGACACTATTAAAGGTCAAAATATCCATCTGATAGGCATACCTGAAGGAAAACAAGATGTTGAACAGCTGTTTGAAGACATAATGATGGAAAACTTCCCTAACCTCATGAAGGAAATGCATGTAAAACCTCAGGAAGCTAAGAGAATCCCCAAAAAACAGGGATCCAAAGAAGCTCACATCAAGACACATCCATAATTAAGATGCCAAAGGTTAAATACAAAGAAAGAATATTAAAAGCAGCAAGAGAAAAGCAGATAGTTACCTACAAGAGAACACCCATAAGACTGGCAGCTGATTTCTCAAAAGAAACTATACAGGACAGAAGGGTTTGGCAAAAAAATATTCTAGGTGATGAAGACCCAGGATCTACAAACAAGAATACTTTATCCAGCAAAGCTATCATTTAGAGTTGAAGGATAGATAAAGAGCTTCCCGGACAAAAATAAGCTAAAGGGATTTATCACCACCAAGCCAGTATTACAGGAAATGTTGAAGGGACTTCTTTAAGAAGAAAAAACATGTATCAAAAACAGGAATAAAGAATGGTAACAACTACATTCCTATCTAAAGTACCTGAATTGGAAAACAATTAAGTACTCCAGCTAAAAGATAGAATGGATGAATGGAAAGGAAAACAAGACCCCTACATTTTGCCCTTAAGAGACTCACTTCAGATTAAAAGACACACACAGACTAAAAGGAAGGGGATGGAAAGAGACATTGTTTTGATGGACCTAGAAGGTATTTAAGTCAGACAGAGAAAGATAAACACTTATGATTTCACTTATATGTGGAATATAAGGAACAAAAAGAACAAACTAATCAAAAACAGACTCACAAATATAGTGGACAATTTGGTGACGGACAGAGGGGTGGGGTGTTGGGGGGATGGGTAAATGATGCAAAGGGTTAAAGAAGTATGAATTAGTAGTTGATGGATGGTCACGGGGATGGGGAACATGGCATAGGGAGTGCAGTTAGCTTTAATATGTTGGCTAGGTGGAGAGTCAAGGGAGAGAGGGAGCAATTCAGGGGATCGTTTTATGAACTATATAGATGTCTAACCTTTGTACTGTATACTTGAAACTAATTAAAATAAATAAATTTTAAAAAGATATCATGCCCCCAAGTTACTCTCTGTCCTCCATTCCCTACTTTATTTTGACTTAGAGAATTTATAAACACCTGACACATGTGTTTATTTATTTGTGTATTGTCTGTTTCCCTGGGGCAGAATATAAATTTCATGAGAATGAGGACCATGTCTGTCTTACTTATCACTGTATCCCCAATCTAATAAGAGCACATAGAAGAGGCCTTACATATTGTAAGTATTCCAAAAAGAGTTTTTGATTTAATGAATAACAATTATTTAACTAATAATCATGAAAATCAATATTAAAATGGCAGTGAGATATATTTTCACTGTCATATTGCCATTTTTTAAAGATTAATAATATTTAGGGTTGGTAAGAATATGGTGATCTAGGTATTCCCAGATACTACTAAATTTCCCTCAAAAACATGACACCCTTTAATTGGATATATCAAATCTACATACATTTCAATACAGCATAAAATATGCTGTATTGAACATGCACAGATTGTTTTGTAGCAATAATATTGACAGCAAAAACTTAGAGGCAAACTAAACATGTGCAAAAGGGAAATAGTTAAATTATCACATCCAGATGATGGTACATCATGAAGCTTTTAAAATAATGAAGTAATTCTATATGAATAGTAATAGAAAATTCTCTAAGAGAGATAGGTAAAATAACAAATGTAGAAGAATGATTCTGTTTCTGAATAAATTATATATACACATATATATACATGTGTGTATGTATATCTATATGTATGTATGTATGTATGTATGTATGTATGTATATGTATATATATATGCATGAATTCCACAAGGAAAATCCAAGAATGATACACACTAAATCATTTACAGCAGTTTCCTCTGGAGGGAAAGATCTGGGCAGGGTTGGGTGTGAAGCAAAAACTACTTGAAATTGTTTACTTTATATACTTTCCTGTTTTTAATACAATTATCATGTATGCATTGCAGTATCTGAGACATAGAGAAGACGTCAGTTGAATCAAACAAGTTAATATAAAATCTTGAGCTAAAGAAGAATGCTTTCTATAGCTTTTATTACACACCTTCAGGATGTGGGACAAAAAAAATGGACTGCCTGTTCTACTGCATCCAAGGGTTACAAGATAAAGTCACTTACTAATAACCAAGGGAAATTGCCTCTCCTCACTTTGATGTTTTCTGAGACCTTTATGGTCCTTCACAGGGACTTGCTGGGTCACTATGCTCTTCTCTTGCCTCTGAACTGCCCTGATCCTAGGTCACTTGAGCATCTTTGTGCGTCAGATTTTAATGACAGGGGAATTTATTTCTTGCCAGAGAAAAGATCTTCCAAGATAATTCTAGTCATATGAGGGTAGTATTAGTAGATTTTTGTGAATAGTCTGAGAAAACAATCTCTTTGGAAAGAGTTCTAGTTAGATAGTGTCCAGGAAAAAAAAAAATCAAGATAAATGTATGTTTACTATTTATTATATGCCCAGCACAGCCTCAGGTTATGCACTTTTAGAAGACATGGTTCTCAAAGTTGACCAGCTTGTGAATGCCTAATAGTAGGATGACCAACCTTCTCCCATTTGCCTGAGACTTAGGAGTATCTTGGAATGCAGGACCTTTAGTGCAAAATTAAGATAATCCCCAGCAAATTGGGACAAGTTGGTTGCCCTACTGGGTGAGGTGTGAGGCTGATTCAATGATTAGTCCAAGTATTTAATAAAGGCCTAATACATGCTGTCGAGTCTGCTAGATATTTGGGATTACAGCAGTGAATAAAACATATACCCATATAGTTTCTGCCCTCATAGCGTTTAAAGTCTTTACTTGAAAGAATAAAAGAGTAATACTGATTATGCCACCTAGATGTTCTCATTATTATAATTAGTTTGGTTAAGTGCTCTTGTCACTCAGGGAGAGAGAGCTGCAGTATCTGGGGAAGATTTTTGAGGAAGAGAAAAGAATTGAGCAGATTCTTAAAGAGACAGCTGAGTTTCCATTAGCTCAGCTTCTTGTATATAGTGGGATCCTCAACAGATATTTGTTGAATTGAACTGACATGAATTTTGGAGCAATCTTTTCATTCATGAATTGGAACCAAAGAGGAGGAGAAAGCCATATGTATTGGAGTCTGGCTTCTGTTTTGGGCAGACACTCAAATGTTGCTGTAGTTTCATGCTCTGAAGTCTTGTCCTCTGACTCTCCAGTTCGAGAAACAGACTTTTATTTGGTCATTTACTTAGAGATATTGCACTCTGGGGAACTGATTCAAAATAATTTACATTTAGGTATGCAGTTATTAGGTAGATTGAATATTTATGTACCGTAATCATGGCTGCCTCTTTCTAAAATGAAAGTAACTGTGTAAACTGATTAACAACCAAAAAGATGTGAAAGAACAGAGAATGACAGGTTGGAGCACTTAGTGATACTTTTTATCAAACTGTGAGGGTCTGATGATCTGCGCTCTCTGTTCTGTGCGCTAAAACTGCCAAATGGACAGATGGCTGATATCATTGGTCAGGATCAGTATTGTGATGTAATTTTAAAAGCACGGTGTTGAGATTTAGGGGAGCTGGATGTCATCCAGGCTTTCCCATCAATTGGCTGTGTGACTTGAAAGAGGTCACTTAACTTCTCTGGTTATAGTTTCCTCATATAAAATGAGAAGTTTGAAGTATAAACTGTCCATTTATAAGGACAGTTCTAGCAATAATAGTCTGGATTTTTACCTTTTTTATTATGGACACCTGCTCATCATCACTTTGTCATTAAAATACTATGTTTTATTAAATTTAATAAACCTCATGATATACTAAAGCATTATTTATGCTAACTATACTTTATGATAGTGACTTCTGAATGACACATATGAAAGTACTTTATCAGTAACATGCCTCCCCTTACATTATAGTCAATGAAGCAGGAAAGTAGGAAGAATGGGAATGAGAATGCTTGATTCTAAAATACAACCCTTAAGAAGCTATATAAACTACATCTCAGAATAGCCCACTGGTAAAGGAGAGGGCAAAAAAAAAATCTGCATTTTCCATTGGTTAAAGGTTTATTCTATAGGGCATTAAGGTCCCTGTTTTTCTGGGTTATGCATGTGTGAATGTCATGTGAGGTTCCACTGCATCTCAGCCCAGGAAGGAGGTAAGAGTTACATTACATCCACACCAGCATGAGACAAGATGCTTTCAAGTAGCTGCAGAGCCCTGAAAGAGCTGGTCACTATGATAGCAGATGGACCAAGGAATAGAAAAGAGCTAGAGGATTTAACTGATACTTAAGAGGTTGCTAGTTCACCCTTTTTTTCCTTTTAGTCTTTCGAATTTCATAGGGATGCTCTTCCTAATATTATGAGATGGAATGAGGCTACCCACCAGACTCATACAAAATGCCACCAGAATCAGAGAAATCTGGGTTTTACCTAAGTTTCTCTAGTTACTAGTTTATTTGACCATGGACAAGTCACTTAGATCTATAAGAGTGTCATGGAAAGGTAGAGTAGAAATCTTTGGGTTTGTATGCCTGGCTCACTATCTCTGACAAACTGCTATGTAGTGACTGTAAGTTCTACATTCTGTAAAAAAAAATGGATAGATGTGTGCCAGTACTCAGAATATGTAAGAACTACTGAGCTGATCTGTATGATGTGTTTCTCTGATTTATCTAGTAGGTGAGCCAAAGGGGATGGGCCTAAAATCTTTCCTGATTGATGTGTCCCTCAATAGTGCTAAGGGCGCCAATGCTAAGGACATGATAAGTTAACCTGAGAGGAGATAAGAGCCTGATTCCAGGGAGTGGTCACCCTGACATTGCTGTGAGTAGAGACTTCTTGTACTTGCACTGAATCTCCCTAACTTCTTGCCTCTTGCCTCTTGTATTCATTGTCCAGAGGATCTAATTGGCCTGGTGCCATTCAGTCTTGGGCTGATACCTTTCATCACCAGGAATAGGCTTCACTACCAGCCTGGCATTTACCTCCTCTCCCCAAGGCTGTGTGTTTGCACTGTGGTGAATCGAAAGCTGTATTTGTTTACTGATCCAAAGCCAGGAAAGCTTTTGGCTTCTCTTACCTGCATCCCTTGGCGAAAATGAAGCAAGTGTTGAGATGGAAGCAAATAACACTTCCTTTCCTTAAAGCTTACACTTGTCTAATCCTTGAAATTAAAATCTGTGTTTCAAGCTAAGAAGCATCAACTGATATAATAATGCTTGTGAATTATAAATCACAGATTAATCCTAAACTGCTGACATTGGTGAGTTTAGAGGTTTCTGGCAACTGATAGCGCAGCCCAACAGAGTTCTATTTGTATAAGGAACTTCCTGGAAGGGATCTCAGCTGAAAGAAGGCAGGAGCAGGCACCAAATATCTGATTTAATATAAAAGTTCTAGTGGTCAGAGTGGAGTGTGGCAGAGCAGAGTGAATGATTTCTTGCACAGTGCCGCAAACCTGCTCTAGATCCTTGCCAGACAAAGAAACCAAATTAAAATGCAAAGACTGCTTCATTAAAACTCTGTTGAAAGGAATAAAATAAGTCTGTGTGTGTATTCCAGGGTTTTATAGACTGGAGTACAAACTGTCATACAGTATCAACAGCCAGAGGATTCCAGAGATCAGAAGCAGTATGCAGCAGGAAATGGCAGAAGCATGGAAGTACCAGAGGTGCCCAGAAGGTCATTCACCAAAAATGTCTAGATTGTTTTTAGGTACTTGCGAGATATTTCAAGAAATTGATGTCCTGCACTGGTGACTGAAAGTGACATGAGATTTGACTTAGAGTCTAGGAAAAATGAGAAAACTGACTCTAAGTTCAAGAATACACAACAGGTGAAAGTTGCCTGGTATATATTGTCATGCAGATTTTTTTCCTTTTCTCTTTTCTTCCTCCTACTGCCCATGCCATGATGAAAATGCCTGTATAGATATGGAGCCAAGGCTGAGGCCAACTTACTATTGCAGCTACCTAATGGTCTGCTAGCTGTGTTTCCAAATCTTTCTCTACTCCCTGTCAAAGAACATAGAGATCTGCCCTACCAGGCCAGATATGGCCATCAGTCTAATTTTCTAGTCACATGTAAAGTAAGGATTTAAAAATCACAATTCAAGTTCTAACTTCTCCCAAAAAACCATCTCATCCCACGCAATAACTATTATATTAGCACCCTCAGGCTGTTCAGATGGGATTAAGTTGAAATGCATATAGTGGATCATTCAAAATAATAGTTTAAGTAAGATAATTTTTTTTTTCCTCTCATAGAAGAAGCCAAAGGTAGGCAGCCCAGGGATGATAGGGTATTTCTGTAGTCATCAGAGACCCATACTCCTTCTATTTTACTAGTCTTTTTATTTTAGCAATGACCTCATGGTCCAAGATGGATGTTGGACATCCTGTCACTGTATCTTCATTCTAGGCAGATAGCCAAAAGAACAGATGAAGAACAAACAAATCTCAGATGTCTAGCCACCTTTTCAGAATCCTTCTAGAAGTCCTATCCTGAAAATTCGCTTAAATTTCTATAGCCAAAATGGTATCACATAGCCTTATAAGGCTGATTGGGAAATGTCTCATTTTAGCTGGCATCATTGCTGCCCTAAACACAATCAGGGTATTGTTAGTAAGGAAAAAGAAGATAATGGGTATTATGGACTAGTTAGTGGTCTCAACCACAACAAGATCCCCTCCCAAAACACTAATTATTTATAATTATTGATTACATATTTTTCTTTTATTTCTACTCTATTTAAATTGTTAATTCTTTGTGGGAAAGATTTCTCTCTAATTCTAACCACATACCACCAGGACATGTACATTGCTCTGTATTTCAGGTCACATTCTTTTGGGAGCCAAAAAGGGAAAGATTGGGTAAGTTATGTTAATGGAAGCTGTTAATATACTTTATGGGTCACCATGTATGAGGGCTGTGTGTATCTTTGGGGGACAACTAATTTTCAGGTAGAGCAGAACTTTCTATGTAGTATAGCCTGGCATACTTCTGTTCCATTAATAGATTTGAAGTTGAGATGTTGGAGAAACACAGTTGGGCTATTTTAATTCAAAGAATCACTCAAGTTACCTCATACAAATAAGTTAATAATGAGATCTCCATTGCCTGGAATAGACTAAGGTTATCAAATCTAGCAGCAACTTTCCTTTGCTCTATTTTGGACAAGTCGGGCTCTCTGTTTTAAAACCTCACCTTCTTTCTACATTTTAATTCTATTTTTTCTCCCTATATAATCCCAGTTTTTTTACAATTTCTGTTAACTCATCACTTTAGTGGTACATCATGGTCTCTCCCTTTTCTTTCTACATCATGACCTATCATCTTTAGCTCCTGCTGGTTGCTTCTTTTGACATTTCTGATGTTCACGAGCATCTCAGCTCATTGTTTTTCACCAGACCACATCACATTACTTTCTTGTCAGATGCCTATCTTTGGTTCAATTAGCTATGGAGGGGGAAACCTGGGTCAAATGCTATAAAAGCTAGCCACTTTAGGTTGATGATTTCTCATTGATACCATAGGTAAAACTTAGACAGTAGGTTAGAACAAGAAAAAATGTATTAAACAACACAGGAGTCTTATATATAAACAATTTTGCTAATGCATATGGGACAATCCAAGCTTCAGGTTGACAGGTATTGTCAAGGAACACTAAACAGGTCAAAATCAGGACACAATTTTTTTGGCTGAAGTGGGGGTGCTTTTTGAAAATCAAGTTTAATATTTAAAAATAATGATTAAAATGTGAACATGCCAGACAGTGTTCTTTAGCACCCTGCTTTAGAATTAATGAAAATTTGCTTTAACAAAATCTCTTTTTCCATTTTTATTATTAATTTAATGCATACATAAAATTTTTTTTTTAATTTTTCTAAGTATTGAAGAATTAACATAAAGTTTAAGCAGTGTTGGTTGTTACACAACAATTTTGCTCTTCTTTCAATGTGATTTCTAGATCTTGTGATCCATGTTTTATTCACACATCTAATTCTAATAAGTTTGTGACAATAGGAAAAAAATTTTTTGTACTACATCTTTCATATTGGTGAAATCATCATCTGCAAATATGGAAAGTCTATCTACATTTAATGTATAATTATATGTTTATCACGTGTTTCTTTTAAATTCTGCCATTCACCCAGTAAATATTTACTAAGGTTCTTCGATGAGTAATTATTGGACTGTGCATTTGTAATTTATATCATTTTAAGTGATTACTGGGATTTCTAAAATCTGGGCTGCCACTATGTCATTCATGGCTTTCTGATTACATGCCATGAAAGAAAAATTCCTCTTGCAAAGTAAAAATCTCTGTATAATTACTGTGCAAAATGTATATAACTAAAATAATAATTTAGAGGGTACCATTTTGTAAAACTAAATTTTCTTGTTTAAACTCTCAAAACTCCAATTTCTTCATCTATAAAATACTTTGTCCAAAATACTACAGCTAAAATTAATGGGGCAGGGGTTTGAATTCCAATTTATCTGATTCCAAAGTCTAGGTTGTCAGCCATTATCAATGCACTGTGCTTTAAGTATATGTTATTGATTGGATTTTAGGCCATCAAAGGAAAGGAGGTGTTAATGTATATTTATGACCAGAAGAACCATTTTGATTGTCTACTGTTCCTGAGCAGGGACAACTTTTGAACAGCCTTCTAAGGACTAGAGGTAGCAGAAAAACTAGTTTGGGTATATTTCTTGGATTGAATTTTTATGCCACTATATACAACTGTTTTGACACCTCCAATCATAGCAGTTACTCTAATCTAATCTTTTCCTTCTCTTGGAGAAGTAAGAATGAATTTTCAGTGCAACTTCACAATTGTGATGATTAGTGAACCACGTGAAAACTCAAAATCCTCGAATCAGATTTATGGTGATGCAACACATTATACATGATGTTTAAACTGTGATAAATCCTTAATTCCACTATTACTTAATTACATAGAATATTCCATTTATCTTTCAGCTGGAGGCACTGAAAGCAGGCAAGGAGCAAAAAATGAACTATTTTTAAACTTTATTAATTTAATAATTTTTAGGTAAATGATTAAGGTTATGAGACAAGCAGCAAAAAATGAACTATTTTTAAACTTTATTAATTTAATAATTTTTAGGTAAATGATTAAGGTTATGAGGCCTCCGGTTTATATTTTCAACTTTATTAGAAAGCATTAACTGAGCCCTAAATTTTATCTCCACTGTTTTAACCACTTACAAAGAGAACTAACTATACATTAGCTATGTGGTTAAAACTAGTCTCTTCCTTTACAGAATTTGCAATCAATCAAGTTGTTTCATCTGTCTTAAAAGACCACTTTCTTTTCTTCAACCCTCTACCATACCCAAATGTCAAAGACCTATCCTTCACTCATTTAATAAACATTTATTTATTAATAATAAGCGACTACTTTATGTTAGGCATTGTGTTAGATACTGGGGAAAGAAAGTCATTTAAAAGAAAAAATGCAGCTTCTACCTTCAAGGAGTTTGCTATCTAAGCAGAAACACTTGGTCTGGAGTCCCTGGGATTCTTTTGTAAATTCTTGGATAGGTACCTGCATGTCACCTGATATCATGAGCAAAATTTGTGTGACTACATTGTTTTAGAAAGTAGATCTGAAGTATTTATTAGAATCTCAAAGATTTAAGTGTACATGACTCCCCAAAAGGTTAAAAAAACTGGTTTAGTTGGAGGGGGGAGGCATGTAAATGAAAAGCAGTTTTGATAAAAATATGCATTTGTTCTATGGAAACAGAGAAAGTTCATATAAATGAAATTGTGGGTAGATTATATTTGAAAGAATAGATTACAATTGAACTGAATTTTCAAGACTGTATAACTGCACAAGAGGACAGAAGAAAATCCTAGGCAAAATTATACTTGTAGACACAAAAGCATTTAACAGCATAATACTTTTGCATCCCTGAAAGTAATTTTGTATACTTAGGTTGAGGGGAAGGGGATAGCGAGTAAAGAAGCAAGGCATGAAGGAGTAGGCTTAAGTATTGAGCCTAGAGAGATAGACAGGGGCCTTATGTGCAAGGACATCAGAGTTAGAAATCCTTCTGTAATTTCACACAATATTCAGGACAAATATTGGGTAAAGACAGTTCAGTTGAAATTTAGAAGTCTTACTCTGCAGCAAGAAAATAGTTGAGTACAAGTTGGATACAAAAAGAAGACTACTGCCAGCCAAAAGGCCTCATTCCCTTTTACTGAAGTCATAAAGAAGGTGGAGCCAAGGGATGTACTGATGAAGTAGAATCCATAGCATTGCTAACTTTCTGAAAAGAGGAATGAGTGAAATGAGGTTGGGATATCCCCCTACTTCAATGGGTTGCAGTAGTATTCATGGGATAGGGATTTCAGGAAAGGAAGCACATTTGAGAGAAATCAAATATGATTTTGAACGTATTGTGTTTAGATGTCAATAAGTAACTAAGGGGAGATGTACTGTAAATGTTTAACATATAGATTTGGAATTCAAGCAACTGCTGGAACAAGGGATGTTAATTTGGAGACATCAACACATGGTGGGCATATGAAGGATGTTGTCACCAGGGGGAATACGTGGCATACGAGAAAGGCTCATAAGAACATTTTTAGGACACATATGGGTAAGAAAAGGAGGAAAAATAATGAAGACAGAGAGAAAGAAAGAGAAAGAGAGAGAGAGAAGAGAAGGAAAACTAGAAGAGAAGTGAAGGGAAGAAGAACAGATTGTCTAAACTTATCTAATGCTTCAGAATGATAAAGTAGGATTGGATTGACATCCTGATTGATGTGTACTGAGATTTTCCCCCCTTTTTTGTGAGTAGGAGGCACATCTCTAGCATCTTCTCCTCCAAGGATCCATCCAGATTTTCCTCCCTGACATTAATCTCTTTTAACTTCAAAACTCTCACATCATATTATTTAAAACATTCCATTCCATTCTACCTTTTGATGTACATTCGTATTTCATTTCTTCCACTGGAATGTAAATTCCAAGATGACAAAAAACCATATATTTTTCATCATTGTATCAAAGACAGGACCTATATAGTTCTGGGCATAAAATAAATTCTTAATAAATATTTACAGAATTGAATTAAATTATAGCTTTTATTAATATATCCCACCTCCTCTATTTGACTAAATGTTGATGTAATAGTCTTTGCTTGAGGAATGATATTTTTGACATTTTACTTCCACAAATCAATTTTCCAATGACTCATTTTATTGAAATTATATGGCTGGGGTTTCTGGTAGCACTCAACCACTGATTCCAAATTCTTGTTTTACAACATGGCACAACTATCTCAGGTAGTGTCATTAAATTTTCAAAAAGATCTTAACATAAAAGTCATGCTAAATTTAGAAAACATACACACATTTCCATTTTGCTTTTGAGAGGTAAGAGGTACAAATATTTTGAAACCTAAAAAATCACACCGCAGAACTTTGCAACTCCAAAATGTTTGTGTGTTTTAATTGTTCCTGTCAGCTAGAGGGAGGGACAAATTTGTCATTTACGTATAGATCTTGAGATCATACTCTTATTTGTAGCAACTCTTCTTTCTTCTTAGTATTCTTTACAAAGTAGGCACAATCTGAGTGATCCTTGATTACCTGTCAAAATATATTTAAATATATTTAATGTATAACAGCACTTATTTCGAAGTTAATGGGGGATTTGGAGCCTGCAAGTTTGTGGTATTGACCCCTGTAATATAAGCAAATAGACAACTCCAAAAAAGCAGAACTTATGGTTTCTTCTCACATAGAGAATTTCTACAAGACCAATTTTGAAATTTTATTCTATTTATACTAAGTACATGATTCCTATAGAAAATTTATCAGGAGAACAAAGATTTTAACAATGTTTGATCGTTATGGTACTTCAGTCATTCAAGGTAAGCAAGTTACCCAGGAGGCAGTATGCTCTAGATGAAACAGAATGAGCTGTGAAGTCTGAGCATAAATCCTGACTCCAGCCCTCACGGTTTTGGG